>NC_051179.1:112717891-112937891 GCF_013339695.2 Rhipicephalus sanguineus
TTTATTTTCTGTCTCTCGCTTTCAACCCCCTATTCCCCAACCCCAGTGCAGGGTAGCATACCGGATACAAACTTCTGGTTAACCTCCCTGCCTTCCTCTGCTCTTTCTCTCTCTTTCTCTCCACCTGTTCGGGCATGAATTTTACTAGGCATGCCCTACCAACAATGCATAACGAATAGAGTTTCTCTGTTCGCTGGCACAAGGGTCACTCGACGGATTTGTAGCTCGAACCAAAGAGCGTAGGACGTCGTCGCGAGGTGCTTCGACTTCCAATGGCGAGACACCTGTATCCACATTGTTTATCAGCTAATTGCTGCCGTACTTCAGAGCAGAGAGCCATGAAGCAGAAAAATGTCGATTGCAGCATGTAGTGGCGAATGTGAGCGAGGCGTCACCAGAAGGCTTCAATAAAAACTAAAGTTACACGGCACAGGAAGTTTTATTGCCGAGAAAAATGCTAAAATAAAAACTTCGGTTACGCCTACTTGGTACATAACTTTCAGTGCTTGTCTCATCTCTTATTTGCCGTCCGCCCTGGTCTGCATTCAATTTTTCAGCTTGAAAGAAGAAAAGGCTGTCACTTGAAGTCGAGTTGCGGGTACGTGGCGACAGAAAACGCACGCAACGCAACAATATGACAACTACAATATACACGACGTAAACGAAGCTTCAGGGGCTTTAGCACGACGCGTAAACTGGCGCAGTCAGCCGCGGGCGCACTCTCCAGAATTGTTGATATGCTGGCGCGATCTAGTAAACCAGCTTGCAAACGCTTTCCGCGCACTGAAAATTGCATAAATACCAGTTGTATTCTTTCGTAAAAGTATCCAAACAAACACAAAAAATATCCGCAAGTTTTTAATTGTGCAGATGATTCTTTAGGCTTGATATGGCGAGTATCCTTATGTGATGGCAACAATGACAACGTTCCAAGATGTCAGCGTTGTTGTGGTTAGCGGTCTCGCGGCCCAGCTTTTAATCTATACAGTCAGTATTGGCCTCGAGGCCCACCACTGGAAACGCCGGCGCCACCGTCGGCGTGACGTGCTTGGCAGGATCACGTGGTCTCAGCGGCCGCGTCGGCTGCTTGTGGCGCACTGCCGCGCGCTTTGAAAACGAGTTTGAAGTCCCACATGCGCTGCGGTCTGTTCAAATACGGAAGTTTTCTCGCATTTTCTGCTCAATTGAAACCATTGTAATAGAGTGGCTGCCTCCAAAGGCGACGAACATGGGGCTCTACCGCTCGGTGCCGCAGTGCCGGGCTTACGCAACGGAGCCCAGTGTCAGTCTGCACCGGTAACCGCGGGACAAGAAACTGCGTGAAGCATGGGTTGTAAAGCTAAGAACCGGCAAGTAGCCATCGGCTACGAGTCTTGTGTGCGACACGCACTTCACCGACGAAGACTTTCGTTATTTCGTTGGGCCTGCGATGTTCGGTGAGTAGCAGACAGCGCGCACTGAGACGAGGGCTCACGCGCGCTCCCCTCTGGCAAATGATGCTTATCTGTCTAGGATGGAAAAGGCGCTACCTTTTATCAGGGGCAATACCATCTCAGAACCTTCCCGTGCGACCTGTTGATCGTCGGCCCCGTGCTCAGCGTGCAAAGATTGGCTGCAGATACTTAAGTCATTGTTTAGACACGTTGAATTAAAAAAAACTCACTGGGCCCCTTATGCGCTCCCCTGAGATGACTGGAAGGCGAAAGCCATCTTTTTTTTTTCAGTCGATGTATTGATTCTCCCGCACCCCCCTCCAAAAGCGTTCCGCACCTAACGCGTTTTTGCACGGCTTGCGTGACCGATCACGGAGGCAATGCAAAGGGACCATGTCGTGTGAATACGTCGTCATGTGACATCACGTTATGTCACGTCAAGGTGATGTCATATTGAAGTTACAAATTTAGGAGATCTGTGACGTCATGATGACGTCATAAGGTGAGGTCATCACGTGACGATTATTTTTCGCGTCACTCGTCTTGACGCCGCGACGGTGAATCTTCCCATTTGAAGAGGCATCTAGGGCTTTCGCCTACATAAGCTACGCGACGTTTGCTGGAGGACGTACATAGCGAGAGAGTCAAATGCTGCGGCTGTGTGCTGCATTTTTGTTGGCAATAACATTTTTTCAGTCAAGCTTGCGTTCCCCTGACGCAAACACCATGTGCTAAAAAGCCCAAATGTATTTTTGCCACTCTCAAACTGACGTTGGGCCTCTCCAACCCCATGTATTTTCTTGGAGCCTCATTTTTTTACGTGGGAAAGATGCCACCCTGTTGGCGTTAGACACGACACTGCTGCCAAAATTGCTGGGGTACTCGTCAAACATTTACTATCCTGTTTTGCGGCTGCTGGTTGTTGCAATAACTTCTATTTTATTCACCGCTATTTCAAGTTCACGTGGGTCCTAGTTCACAGCCGCGTTTGCAGAACAGGTCCTGCGAACGTTACTGTATTTTCTTTCTTTTTCTTGGCGTGGCATGCTCGTTCTCGTAGACTACTTCTCCTTCCACCAGCAATATCGAAGTAGTAAAGCTTTGGTCTATGAATATGTTGATGACAGAGAGCGGCAACTTCACTGGAATGCAAATGGAACGATAATTAAGGAACATTAAAAAAAAAGGCGTTGCATTTGCTCACGTTTTGTGTGAGCACCAAACGAAACGAATGCACTGAATAAAGAAACAGAAGCAGCAGCATTTGCCCGCTGAGAAGGCCGATCAATACGCCGTGCGAGACAACTTGTCAAATGACATTGAAACGTACACGAATTTAGACCGAAAAAAAAAAAAACACTGACTCGTCGGGACGGCACGTCACAAATTTGCCATGCGCACCGAAGCCGTAGTTGTAACGAAATTGTTTTTAAACTGCTCCGACAGCGTCCGCGCAACAGTAGTTGTTCGTGTACTCACAAATTCTGATATTTTGCGGCCTAAAGTTCACAGCGCGGTGCCAAAACGCGCCCGTAGCAAAAGCGAAACCATCAGTACGAGCATACATCATCATCATCAGCCTGTCTACGCCCACTGCAGGGCAAAGGCCTCTCCCGTGTTCCGCCAATCAACCCGGTCCTGTGCTTTCTGCTGCCACGTAATACCTGCAAACTTCTTAATCTCATCTACCCACCTAATTATCTGTCTCCCCCTCATGCGTTTGCCATCTCTTGGAATCCAGTCAGTTACCCTTAATGACCACCGGTTATCCTGCCGACGTGCTACGTGCCCGGCCCATATCCATTTCTTCTTCTTGATTTCAACTATGATGTCCTTAACCCCCGTTTGTTCCCTGACCCACTCTGCTCTCTTCCTGTCTCTTAAGGTTACACCTATCATTTTCCTTTCCATCGCTCGCTGTGTCGTCCTCAATTTAAGTTGAACCCGCATACATGCAGCATACATGCAGACTCTTATACATGCAGAGGCACCGTCAGTCGTCGCGAAACCGTGCGATCGCTGGCTTGAGGCTTATTTCTGTTATGCTCCGTTTGGTTACACAGCCAGTCTACTGTAACGGGATAGAGAAAACGCCACAAGAACTGGGCAGTAGTTCGGTTTGTTTTGAATGCTGCTTCTACAGTGATCTGTCAAACCGTCCGACGTAGGGATTTTTCGCTGTGATTCCGTGACTTTTGTTCTAACCTTCCGCGATAGGCGCAGTACGTCTAGAAACGCAGTGCCATGCGCTGTATTTGAACGGGGCTGGCGGCCACGGATCATTACGCAACTTCCGAAACAGCAGTACGAGTCGGTTTTGGCACTTGTAGAGTAGTAAACGAGGGACTGTGATTTATCCGCCAATAGAAGTATCGCACCACGTACGAAGGAGCATTTCGACAACTACTTTCCCCCAAAGTGCGTGCTTTCACTGCTATGTGTCCCAGTTGGCGAGATGCCCTACACAAGACCCCTCTGACGGATCGGGGAGGGCTTTCGGACTGCCGCGCGCGGTCGCATGAGGACACTTTGTAGAAGAAGCGACCAAGACGGGTGCCAGTAATGACCACCTCTTTACGCGTCAGACAAATGCGTGCACGTCCATAAATGTGGACGCAAAGGTCACACCGGCGTTGGAGGATTGTGATGGGCTTGCTTGTGGACGAGGCGAACCGATGAATATGTCGGAGGTTGGCGTTTTCCCCGTGCTTGGTGTGCAGAGAAAATCTCTGTAGGATATAGCATCTAAAGTGTAGTGCGTCATTTGTTGTGTGTGTCGTGAGCGTACATGTTCAAAAACACGTTCGCCGGTCGTTCATGTCTTGTCAATCACGCAGTTAAAAAAAAACGAATAGAGAAGGGGAGCGAATCTTCAACAACAAAAAAAAAAAAAGCCGGCAGATCCCACGCATTGTGGGAATCGATGTAATGCGAAGCAGCTAGCAAAGAGCTGCATACATCGTCTTGTATGTCACTAAGGAAAATGCGTGTCATGGTTTTCATGTTAACTCCTATTATTTATCTTCGTCACACAGTAACGTCGCGCAATACCAACTTCGGGGTAGATCAAGCTAGCAAAACGGCCGCCAGCGCACCACGAGCGTGGTACGTAAGTCATGCTGTACATGACATCCGTGTCATGACTTTAATGTTAACTCGTGGTATTTATGTTCGTCACACAGTCACTTCGCAAGATACCAATTTTGGTGTATATCAAGCTAGCGAAACGGCCACAAGCGCACCATGAGCGTGGCACGTAAGTCATGTTGTACATGACATGCGTGTCATGATTTTCATGTTAACCCGTGTCATTTATGTTCGTCACACAGTCACGTCGCAAGATACCAATTTTGGTGTATATCAAGCTAGCGAAACGGCCACCAGCGCCTCATGAGCGTGGCACGTAAGTCATGTTGTACATGACATGCGTGTCATGATTTTCATGTTAACTCGTGTTATTTATCTTCGCCACACAGTCACGTCGGAAGATACCAATTTTGGTGTATATCAAGCTAGCGAAACGGCCACCAGCGCCTCATGAGCGTGGCACGTAAGTCATGCTGTACATGACATGCGTGTCATGATTTTCATGTTAATTCGTGTTATTTATGTTCGCCACACAATCACGTGGGAAGATACCAATTTTGGTGTATATCAAGCTAGCGAAACGGCCACCAGCGCCTCATGAGCGTGGCACGCAAGTCTTGCTGTACATGACATGCGTGTCATGAATTTCATGTTAATTCGTGTTATTTATGTTCGCCACACAATCACGTGGGAAGATACCAATTTTGGTGTATATCAAGCTAGCGAAACGGCCACCAGCGCCTCATGAGCGTGGCACGTAAGTCATGCTGTACATGACATGCGTGTCATGATTTTCATGTTAATTCGTGTTATTTATGTTCGCCACACAATCAAGTGGGAAGATACCAATTTTGGTGTAAATGAAGCTGGCGAAACGGCCGCCAGCGCACCATGAGCGTGGCACGTAAGTCATGCTGTACATGACATGCGTGTCATGATTTTCATGTTAACTCGTGTTTTTATGATCCTCACACAGTCAAGTCGCGCAATACCAATTCCGTGGTAGATCAAGCTAGCGAAACGGCCGCCAGAGCACCATGAGCGTGGCACGTAAGTCATGCTGTACATGACATGCGTGTCATGATTTTCGTGTTAACTCGTGTTTTTATGTTCGTCACACAGTCACGTTGCACAATACCAATTTCGTGATAGATCAAGCTAGGGAAATGGCCGCCAGCGCCCCATGAGCGTGGCACGTAAGTCATGCTGTACATGACATGCGTGTCATGATTTTCATGTTAACTCGTGTTTTTATGTTCGTCACACAGTCACGTCGTGCAATACCAATTTCGAGGTAGATCAAGCTAGCGAAACGGCCGCCAGCGCCCCATGAGCGTGGCACGTAAGTCATGCTGTACATGACATGCGTGTCATGATTTTCATGTTAACTCGTGTTTTTATGTTCGTCACACAGTCACGTCGTGCAATACCAATTTCGGGGTAGATCAAGCTAGCGAAACGGCCGCCAGCGCCCCATGAGCGTGGCACGTAAGTCATGCTGTACATGACATGCGTGTCATGATTTTCATGTTAACTCGTGTTGTTTATGTTCGTCACACAGCCACAATTCTGATGTATATAAAGCTAGCCATACCAATTTTGGTGTACATTCGATTAACCAAGCGACCAGGAGAGCACGAAGTCGTAGGCGGATAGATAGATAGATAGATAGATAGATAGATAGATAGATAGATAGATAGATAGATAGATAGATAGATAGATAGATAGATAGATAGATAGATACGCTCAAAGTCGCAGAAGTTCGCTAAGAAATGCCTCGCATTTAAAAGTTCGGCAGATCCCACGCGTTGTGGGAATCGGCTCGATGCGAAGGAGTCAGCGAATACTTGTATGCTGTATTTTATGGCTTTGAGACAAGCGTTACGAGGTCAATCGACGTGTTTTTGTAAGTGTAGTAGCTGTGTGCACATCGTGGCTTTACCAGGCACGTTGACAACACTGGCGTTTAAAATGTAACTTATGGTGCGACGTAACGCCAGTCCTCACGTTAGAGTACATACGTCAGTATTATCGAAACTAACTGCACTTTATGGTGCAATCACGTGAATCTATTACCTAACTTTCGTTTATGTATTCCTGCGGGGTCGAGCAATGCTTCAATATCGCTTGCTCAATCATAGGAATACAATTGTAATGATTATTAGAGTGCTAGAAAAGCGGAGCCAACACTGGAAACACAGACGACCTGATATGACGCCTGTGTCGTAGGAATGCATACGTAGTGTTTAGTGCGTTCATGTAAAATTATACAGCCAGAACAACAACCACAATTGACGTTGCACCGACACTACGCCTTCATAGGCTGTTTTTCCAAAACATCTTGTAGACCTGGCGTGGCTCTGTGGTAGAATATCTGATTTCCACGCAGAATATTTGGGTTCGATTCCTGCTGGGATCCTAATTTTTATTCTTTCCATTCGTCGGGTCGACGCTGCCGATGTCGGTTTTTCTTAACGCTCTCGCATTTAAATCACTAATGCCTGTTCTCGCAGCTCTTGGGTAAACTGTCAATCACCTGTGGCACATACCCGTAAACCGCGGCCCGTGGTAAACGGGTATGTGCCACACGCGCCTGGAGGAAAGGGTTTGACGACGTACGCGGGAGGCTTTTCACCTTATTCATTTCATGACCCGACCGTCATATTCGTCAAATTCTCTTACCCTCCCATGCCAATCTCGTTCTATACCAAATTAAGGAGGCGATCAGGAGAGCACCCAGACGTAGGCGGCTAGATAGATAGATAGATAGATAGATACGTAGATAGAAACGCTCGAAGTGCCAGAGGTTCGCTAAGAAATGCTTCGGATTTAAAACCAAGTTCTAGTTAGCCCGATGTGTACTGCGACGTTATGATCTGCCGTGAGGAGTTCGGGAACGAGCAATGAAAGGGTCAAGCTTTCTGGTTGTGTGAGCAGGACTGCCGGCTCTGCTGACTTATGTGGCGACAGTTATATTTAAAAAAACGTAACTGCCTGTATCTATGTTTATATATGTACATAAGGTATAGTTTAGCTACGTAAGATTATGGTCTACATTGTTGAGAAGAAGCACAAGCACGGCGAGGCGAAGTATTTTCTTCTTTTCTCCAAGTGAAAGGAGCTATATATCAGCTTAAGAGGCTTGGATCCGCACAGAAAGGAAGAAAGCAATGAGTGTTCACGAATTTAATATATCTTCGTCGATAATGCTCCCATAGTTAATTCAATAGGCGCTAATAGACATTTTTACCGGACAATTTGGCTTGCTCTTTACTTGTTTTTGGCAGTTTCCTACCTGCATTGACAATTTGCACGTGTCCATCTAATTTGTGATTGGCTTCCTTGTTTTCCAATTAAAGCGGAAGTGTGTCTCACAGGCGTGCCAGTGAGATGCACATTATTTCAAGTGTGTTTTGCGAGTCTACGGGCTCTTGTGGCGAACAGTGAGCGTCATTCACGTTTGTGCTAGTCAAGTTGCCCCATCCGCTTTGTCGTCTACAATTTACCTTGGTCAGCCCCCCCCCCTCCCCCTCCCCGAAGAAAGAACTTCTAGGTACGTGCGTGACCCAGGGTCCCATGATGTATTTTGAAGGAGGATTTCACTTTTGGAATGGAAATTATTCCGCTGGTGCCATGTGGCCGCTGTGAGGGTCTCCTGTGAGGGCCGCTGTGAAGTATCATCAGGCCGACACACAACTTGATGCCGTACCGATGTTCTACCGATTGCTGAAGTTGGCGCTTGTGTTCTGAAAACACGATGGAGCCGGAATGAACGCTCGCAGGCGACTATCCCTTCTTGAAGGTCACATCCTTGGCCACGGCATATACGCATCGCGAGCGCACCGCGCCGTGTAGTCAGGCCAGAAAAACATGTTTCTGATACTTCTCACAGTGGAGCTCTTCAAGCCGACCATTATTCTGTGCACAGCAAACAGATAACTATCATAATTACGAGGCATCATCATTAAGGTAGCTTCATCCTCATCGTCATCTTCTTTCTCTCCCAGAACTGGTGCGACAATTAGTCCTGCTAGGGACACAATAAACCTGATGGACGAGAGAACGGCAAGAGATAGATAGAGAGAAAGAAAGAGGTAGAGATCAGGAAAAAGAGCGCAATTCTTGCCCACAAAAGAAAAGTCACAGTTTCGCCGCAAGGGCGAAGCAGTGAATGCGATGGGAACAATTTGGCATGTCGCCCGAAGAACGGAAAGCAGCTGGAAACTCGCAGCGCACTGCTCAGGCGCAAATGACGCACAAAAAGAACACACACAAGACGAGCGCGAACTAACAACTGTCACAGCTCAACACTTGAAGCGCGCTCCTCAATGGCAAAGAAGGAACAGCGCAGGCGCTGGAACGACGTACGAAAGGAACGCACAGGTATACACAGGACGAGGGCGAACGAACAATTGTCACAGTTGTTATTACTTTGTGTTTGAGCAGCGTGCTCTTTTCACAAACGCGGCCGCTGCAGCGAGCAAAGTGAACTTCACGCGCTCTGTAGTTTCAACGCCAACTTCGATGAAAGCGCAAGACGTACAAACCGTACCCATCGCGAAGTAAGCGTGCGCGCGGGGCGACCACGCCCGGTAGGAGAAAGTACAGGTGGTAGCCCAGCCCAGCCCCGCGCGTCGTAACGCGCGGGGCTGGTCTTTTATAACAGGCCCTTTGCCCCATTTCGCTGGCGATGAGAAGAACACGCTGAAGTGCCTCGGTACTCAGCATACCGCGAGCGGTAATAGGTGTATATTGGACGAGGGTCTATTGAACGACGTCGGGTAGCAGGCAGAAAGCCGGTACAGCGAAAAAAAATCACGCAATATCCACGAGTGAATGATGATTGAGGAGCTGGCTCAGAAACAAACGGGTATACCGAGAATGCTCCGCGGTAAAATTGCTCTGGTGTCATATAAAGACGTGACACGTTGTTATAGTAGCGATTGTGGTCAGGTTGTTGTCGAACCACAAGCGGTCGCGGACCTTGCAGCTGTGGCCGAACGTGTGGTCGAAGAAATCGCGCTTGAAGCGCGCGTCGGCTCCACCAACTTCAGGTAGCCACCGCTTTCGGCGCTTGGCCGCTGTATCCCGCGCTCGTACCTCTTCGATGTTCTCTTGCCGCCGCTTTCTCGCTGCTTCGGCTTCGCGGGCTTGTATCTCGGGGTCCGCACGACGCTGACATCTCTCTGCGGCCTCGCGAGCTCTCACCGCAGGGTCTTCGCGGCGAGCCCGCATGCTGCCTTGAGAGCTCTCCGCTCCATCGCCTTGTCTTCTTCGTTCATGGCATTAGTATCCAAGCGCACAGACCGACCACTGTCGAAAGAGAGAGGAAGCGTGCAGTTGTGGCCCTCTAGCGGTATCCTATCAAACTAGAGCACGCGCCGGCGTGGAGCGAGCGCCGCCCGCCACAGTTGGCTATGCTATATGTGGTTTTGGCTGCGGTTTTATTATCATCAAGGCGCTCGAAGAACAAGAGGAAGAAGACTTCTTTTTTGCGCGAGCGTGCACATGCTACAGTTGGCTATGCTATATGTGGTTTTGCCTGCGTTATTATGATCATCAAGGCGCTCGAAGAACAAGAGGAAGAAGGCTTCTGTTTCGCGCGAGCTGTGCCTGTAGCGGTCGCCTCTGGAACTAAGGTTACGCGTACGGCGCGGGACTTCACCCCAGATTAAGAACCCGGCATGCCAGCTCCTAAAAAATTACTTACGCCATATCCACAAAGTGAATGATGATTGAGAAGCTGGCTCGGAGATAATCGGGTAAACCGTGAATGCTCCGTACAATTCCTCTACTGTCATATAAAGAAGTCACACCTTGTTATAGTGTGACATCTTGACACGACGAAGAACATAATAAAGGCTGTAGTGCACCGGGTGAATGAAGAAATGTTGTTCTTGACGCAATGAACATGAGCGAAAGCATTTTCGCACAAAGGTGTGTATACGCCGCCAGTAGTAACGTTGGCGCATCCGCTCAGGCGTTTTGACCGCACGAGTGTTTCCATGATTCGGTTCAGTATGAAAATATGCGCAGACGCGAGAACGCATATGGCTGGGCATTACCAGCAGCCATTTACGACTCGCCATTCGATAGATGCGACGGTACAGGACTGCGTCCCGTATTGCGGAATGCATTGCTTGGTAGCGAAGACACGCGGGTATCCGGAAGTAAACGAGCCGGAGATAATATTCAATACAGACGATCCAAGGGTCCTTACGCTGTTCACGTGGCATGTCTGTGAAGCTAACAGCAGTGAGGGGAATTCAACGGCGGAGCTTTCCTCTTAGCAGTGAGAGCATTGCCGCGTCGAAATGCTTTTGAACCGATCGATAGAGAACGCGAATGCCGAACTCTTGGAGGCCAGGGTCCCAACGTGCAACAGGACGAGAAGGATCTTTCCATAAAGCCAACCAACAAAGCGCGTGCTTAACGCGCTCTGTTGCCAACCAACAGAGTGCTTAGCCCCTTCTAGGCTGCTCAGAATAAATAAAATACGGCCCAAATTGGCGCCACTTTTGCTGGTAGTACCATATACCGAAGTACTGAAGGAGGCAATGAGAAGTTTTTACTTGGCTACGACATGCGGATTACTGCTAGCTATACGCCGCAGTGGCCTATGTCAGCGCCTTGAAAACATTGCTTAAACATTCCTGTCAAGTGTACAATTTTAGCCATTTACGAAACAGCCTAGTGACTGACCTGGAATACAGGGAGGGATTTTCGCTGCGCTGATTATTGTGTTTTCTTGAACGAACCATTCTCAGGCTTGATTTTGGCTGGTGGCGTTAGCCCTAACAGGACAGCTATCCCGTCGGTACAGTTGCACATTTGCAGCATTTTCCAGTTCATTATGGCACAGGTTTCATTTCCAAAAGCGGCGTCAATCGCAGTCCGCTTCAGGGCAGTTAATTACCGCAATTGCCATGTAGCATTGGCTGATGTATACCTGTCGCTGGTTGCCTTGACGTTTGCGCGTCATAATTGCACAACTGCTATCTGCGCAGAAAATGGCAAGTTCCGCAGCGCATTGAATGCTTGAAACAGTGCTAAAAGTAAACAGCCCCCTTACATTTGTAGATAAATTCCTAGTCAATTTTTTTTCATGTGATACCACGTGATATATGGTGTTTATGGCGCAGGGCCATTTGATAGCGAAAGAGCGCCAAGTCATGAGACAGAAGATGTGAACGATGATTGTGACAAGTAGTTTTTGTGGTGATCCGAGGCGCGGCCGAAGCCTTTGCGCGGGCATTTCGCCGTTCTGCTATTCCCTTCCCTCTCCCGTTCTCTCGCGACGGCAAGTGGCGCCATGTTTCGCCATAATTCGCCACGCGCCGGTTCTCGTGGTGGCGCTGCGCGCGGTCTCGGAGCAGCGAAATTCGGCGTGACCGGGACACGTGTGCGCCGGGACTCTTATCTCTCTCCTCGCACGGCTCTGGGTAAGCACGTGTTCACTCCTTGTCATTTGTCCCCTTCGGGAATTGCCGGACTGTAGCCTGCGGGTGCCTCGGCATCCTCGGCGGGCGTGTGTACCTTTGTGTTAGCTCCGGTTCCATACGTTAAGCCAGACAGCGGTGCCTAGTATCGTGCGTGGTCATACTACGGAGGGCCACGCGTAGGGAGATTTGCTATAGCTCTGGCGAGCAGGCCTAGTGGTCATCGCAGCAGCATAGCCGCTCAGGGTCTTTCAGATGCGAAGCATTTCTTAGCGAACTTCTACGACTTTGAGCGTATCCATCTATCTATCTATCTATCTATCTATCTATCTATCTATCTATCTATCTATCTATCTATCTATCTATCTATCTATCTATCTATCTATCTATCTATCTATCTATCTATCTATCTATCTATCTATCTATCTATCTATCTATCTATCTATCTATCTATCTATCTATCTATCTATCTATCTATCTATCTATCTATCTATCTATCTATCTATCTATCTATCTATCTAGCCACCTACGACTTTGTCCTGTCCTGGCCGTTTCGATAATGAGACGTATACCAGAATTGGTATGACATAACATTACTGCATGTAGAGCCTAAACAGCAGGTGAAAACATGAAAATCATGACCTGCATTTCATGTACAGCATGATTTACATGCCACACTCATGGTGCGCTCTCGGCCGTTTCCATAGCTTGATATACACCAAAACTGGTATTGCGTGACGTGACGTCCGAACATAAGTTACAGATGATAACATGAAAATCATGACATGCGTGTCGTGAAGGGCATGATTACATGCCATGCCCATGGTGCGCTCGCGGCCGTTTCGCTACAGCTTGGCATACCCCAATATTTTTATTTCGTTGCGTGACTGTATGACGAACACAAATGACAAATGGTAACATGACAATCATGACAATCATGTCGTGTAGGTCACGATTTACGTGACACGCTCATGGTTCGCTCGCGGCCATTTCGCTATAGCTTGGTATACCCCAAAATTTGTATTTCGTTACGTGACTGTATGACGAACATAAATGACAACAGGTAGCATGAAGATCAAGGCTTCCATGTCGTGTAGGGCTCGATTTACATTCCACGCTCATGGACTGCTCGCGGCCGTTTCGCTAGCTTGACATACACTAATATTGGTGCTGCGCGACGCGACTGTATGATGAACACTAATGGCAGGTGGTTACATGACAATCATTATGTGCATTTCATGTACAGCATCATTTACATCCCACGCTCATGGAGCGCTCCCGGCCGTTTCCATATGTTGATATACACCAAAACTGGTATTGCGTGACGAGACTGTATGACGAACATAAATGACAGGTCCTAACACGGAAATCATAAGTATCATGTCAAGTAGGGCATGATTTACAAGACACTGTCTTGGTGCGCTCCCGGCTGTGCTGTTAACTGGATAAACAACAAAATTGACATGACATTGTATATACCAGAATATGCGTTTCATTATTTAAAAGATTGTACATGCATGCTGCATGAGAGGCATGAGGTATATAGTGCACTAGATGTCATGGCATGAATGACTTCATTATCCTCAAGAAGAAACAAGGCGATGTTTGGAGCTCTTTGCTGGCTGCTTCGCATGACATCGATTGCCACAGTGCGTGGGATCTGGCGGATGTTTTCCGAGCGGCATGTCAAAGCTCGGCATTGCCAGTTGTTACGGGCTCGCGGTTTCGCCTTCGTTCGCCGTCGGCGCGGTAAGGTCCTCGCTTCCCCGTGTCCGGGGAGCGGGCGTTGTGCTGTTTGTTGGGGTGCCGCCATAGGCATATAAAGTGTTTTGGTTTGTGTTACATCGAACACTCTGTTTGGCTGCGCGGCGCTCAACGCATTTGCTAGCTGAGCCCGCGCGGAGCGGAGCGCTACACGTGAGCGGGCGACTGTGGACGTGGCCCTGTGGCTCGCTAAGCCTGAACCCGCGGTGGCATTGGACTGCGGTGAGTATCAAGGCTACCACACTGTATAAAAGCTTTAAAATTCCGTGCGCTAAAGGCGGGTAAAGAATAGGAGCATAAAAATCATGATAGCGACGCGAAATGTTTGCAGTGAGGATCAATGTCGAGTGGTAATGATAATGCATGTATGCAGACATGGCGTCAGCACGAAAACCTCGACAACAGCCCTGGAGTCCAAGGGCCGTGAGGCAAGCAATTTCCTTATTGTAGCCACCGCAGCAGCGACCTGTGTTCAGATGTCGTGCTAGGGATTCCCTGGGTAAATGATGGGAAAACTGCAGACCCGTTTTAAAAAATGCAAAGAGTGACTGACAATAAAAAACTGCTTCGCCACCTATGAACATCGATGGATGAAGAGGCATTTGCTCTTGGCAGCGTAATGGAAAATGTTTTCCACTAACAGTGTCTAATTCTCTATATTCGATTAAATACAAAAACGCTAAGTGGTTCACCACAATTCACGCATATAGGTGGTTCACCACCAGACAGAAAGCATGCATGTGTGCTTTAAGTATGTCCCCTTCTTAACCTGGCAAGTGTTACTTCTGTGTGGCGCGGCTTCAATACTAGCGGCCAATTACCAAGATGTGGCTTGACAACTTGTTTATTATGTGTGCCTGTCCAATGAGCTTCGCCAATAAGCCCTGAGCTTCGTTTAAAGACGGGTTTTAGGTGTAGTGCAGATATAGCTATGAATGTGCAGGCAGATTTTTCGTGGACGGATGCAGCCAGCCTTTCCGCCGTCACGTTGGATCTCGCGGTACCCTGGCACCCAGCACACTGGGACATGCTGTTTGAGTGTGTGGACCGTGCATAAGACGGAGTAGACCGAGACAAAAGTTGTAAGCACCCAGCGTCGGCTCAACCTTCAGGATCCCGTTTTCCCCGGACACGGCAAAGCCACGCACGGCGGGGCGTGGGATGAGTCGAAACCCCCCGTTAAGTCTGGTCAGTGGTGTCGATGCAGCCCAAATGCCTGCTTGCGCAGACGCCCGGATACCAGCTGATGACAGCGGTACATATGCTTACCCCCTTTTACTCATAATCCATTTACCGACTTTCTTGATAATAGTGTCAAACATTTTCATAAGTCATTCGAAATATTACTCTGCAGATTTTAAGTAAAAAATTGGGGGATCCTTAAGATTCGCCTTTAAGAGTTGAACGTGATAGCGATATCCGGCCCCTAGTGCGCACTACAACCAATAAGTGCATACTTATTAATGTGTGTTATTACACACACACGCACACGCACACAGATACACGCGCGCGCACGCACAGATACACACGCGTGTGCGCTATGTATCTATAGTAATGGTATATGTTTTCGATCTAAAGCACTTTCCTGTGCTAGAGTCGACATATTTCTCACAATGCCTCACACATGGCAGCGCGTTATCTAATGTTTGCTGTTTACTTGATGAACGCCTGCTCTAGAAAGAAGGCGTTGTCTTGATATGTTTCCGCTAGATGGACATAGTTGTCCATTTTTGGAGCTGTTTGAAAGTTCGTGTGTGTTTTTAGCGGCGAAGGCTGCACTATCCCGGCTTTATCCGAAGCATGGCGTCGCGCGAAAAACGTAGTTTGACGGCCTCGTCAATGCACCTACAAATCGCCGAATGGGCTCATTTTAGTCGTGACACCTGTCGAACAAAATGCGTTAAGGAGACTCCTTCCACTACATGCCATTTGTGTTGTGTTTTTTTGGCGAAGAAGTTGCAAGTATCATCGTGGCTTTGAGGTAGAACACCTGCTTGCCACGCAACCGGCCCGGCTTCGATCCTAAATGGGACCGCAGATTTTTATTGTTTATTTTATTTGCACCTTTCTCGATTTTTCGGTCACGGAGGATTTTTCGCTGACAAGCTACGTAGCGATGCTGACACCAACGGCGGTATTTCTGCGAAACGAGCTCTCTAACGCTATTGCATTAAATGTTTTTAAAGGTAGTGCTGCACAAAGGGTTTACGCCCACACAATCACAAGCCACTCCTTTTCGGTGACAGAGTAGATTGTTTCCGCCTTAGTGAGGACGCGGCTGCCATAGGCGACAACAATCTCCGTAAAGTCGGATATGCGTTGCCCGAGCACTGCACTTAGGCCGACGTCACTGGAAACCTCGGTTGATGCAGTAGGGTCGTAATGGTGCTCAACGGGCGGCGAAATAAGTAGTAGGCGCAGTGTAGTGAAGGCTTCGCCACATTCTTTTGTCCAATTCCAAAGATCCGCTGGTCCAGCAAGTAACTTGGTAAGCGGGACGATGAGTGAAACAAAGATGCCGACAAAGCCACCAAAGTGCAAACACAGGTCCACAAAGCTGCGTAGTTCTCTAAGTGTAGTCGGCTTTGGAAATTCAGCAACACCGCCAAGTTTGTCAGGGTCGGGGAGAATGCCGTCTTTTGAAAAGACATGACCAATTATGATGAGTTGACTAGCCCCCAAGTGGCATTTCTTCAGATATTTCTTTAAAACAAATATTACGCTGACGAAGTGCCATAACAGAGAATGGCACCTACGTATGGTGGCGGCTACGGAAGGTGTCAGATGGCGTTGTCAGAACTGTAGCGCCGGAAAGTGAAGCACAGTAAGCAGGAACAAATGCGGCCCTGAATGGACGAATGCCAATGCCCGTAACAAGGACAGGCTTGGCCGCAGTAAATGCGTGCGAATCGACTGGAGGCGCGTCAGAAAACACAGATAGTTCCACCTCGGCACGAGCGCAGTCGACAATGGCGCGGTGGCGTCATAAGAACTTGTATTACACAAGGACATCGTGGGAATATGAAGCCAGCGCGAGAAACTGAGTCGTGAACAACACGTCTCGAATGACTACTTCGGCCGTACATTTCGCAAAGGACTCCATTTTCTGTGCGCTCGCAGTACTGAGGGAAATCACGGGAGACAGCGTTGTCACTTTGCTAATGGAGCGGCAGAGTCTTTGATTACTCACAGACATCTTGGCACCAGTATCTATGAGCGCAAGTGTTCGCACATCCTCCACTCATACATCAATAAGATTGGCGGGGGACAGGCGAGGACATACAGAAAGAGACGACGACGCAGCTCGTGCATCCGGATCCGCCGCAGTCAGTTTCCCGCCTGATTGGATGCGGGTCAGCGGCGCATAGGTGGCATAGAACGACGGAAATTTGAAGGCTCCCACGAGAAGCGAAGGTTTGCGAATGGAGAGCACGCTGAGAGTCGCGTTCGTAAACTTCAGGTGACTTGTGAGCGGCGCGATATGGGGGCCAGAACGAGTAATCAGAATAACTCGGTGCCCCCGGGTTCACCGCGAAGCGCCGACGACAAAGGCGTGCAACGTGACCAGGGATTCCGCAACCGTAGCAGATCGAAAAGTTGTGAGCAGTACGCCAGGGATTTGCGTAGTGCTGCTCGTACCAGAGAATTGATATGCATGGTGAATGGTCCAACCGGATTTCGGGGAGAAATTGGCAGACATTGGTGGCGTTGCCTTGGCAGCCGCGTAAGTTGGTGGCGTGGCGCCAGGTGTCGATTGCGGTTGCAAGGCAACGCCTCGGAGCCGTGGTCATGAATACTGTCTATGATGGCCGGCGCTATGCAGTTCGTGGGTGCATCTGTGGTCGGCAAAAACGACAAGCAGAAAAGCTGTCCAGTCTCTTCGCGAGCATATTTGTTTATCTGCGCCAGCAGAGCGTTGTCACGACCGATGGTGAACACGGCGAGCGTCTGCTGTTACTCGACTGCGAGCCAAGACGCGTTGTTCATGAAGTTCGTCGGAGTTCTGGCACAAGCTCGGACGCGGTATGCGGCTCCTTCTACAGCAATATTTGAAAGGCATCGCCGTCTACGCCAGTCAAGACGTGCTTGATCTTCTCTTCTTCACTCAACTCGGCGTTCAGTCGATGGCATATATCGATGACATCTTCGATGTAGCTAGTAAAGTTTTGACCCTGCTTCTGGGCATGGCCGCGTAGGTATTCTTCGGCGCGGAGCTTGCGTACTGCGGGTTGACCTAATACTGCTGCAAAGATGTTTTTGAAAGCGGCCCAAGTGGAGAATGTGGCACTGTGGTCACGAAACAGCCCAAGTGAAAATGATTCCCATTCCCTAATAGAAACATTTCCAGCGTGGAAAAATTTCCAGGTTGCATAACCCAGCTGAGAATGGAAATATTTCCAGTCAGGATGTCGGAACGGAACGAAAACCAAAAACGAAAAACGAAAAAAAAACCGATATTTTTGACGGGAACGAAAACGTAACCGAAAATTTATTATTTCGTTCCGGAGTGAAACCGAAATTTTTTAAATCGTTTTTCGGTTCACCACAAAACTTCGCAGTCCGGAACAAGTGAGGTCATGCAACGTGAGAAATTATGCCCATCTCAGAGTACAGTATTAGCACGCACCTCAGGCAAGAATTCCAAAGCAAAGATATGTTGAAATTGTGCGAAAAACGAAAACAGTGGCAACCAGAAATGTTTGTATAAACGCAAGCGGACTTTTACGCGCCTGTCACGCAGGCCAGCGTGGAGAGGGCGTGGTCAGCACCGAAGTTTGTTACAGCGAAAGTTGTTATGAGATCACAACAGCTGATTTTGGCGCCAGAGTTGCCCGCTGCCGTCGGTGTCCGTAACCGTTATCACGTGAAATAAGAAAAAAAAATGAAATGAGAAACAAATTTCAAGAATCGGATGGGATTTTATCCCGCGCCCTGTGCGTGGCAGCCGAGTATTCTACCACAGTGTCACGCTGCTGCTTGTAACTTCTCCGCAAAGATAATATATACAGGCGTCATGCCGGCCAAGGGATCGTGTTAACATATGTTATATAGCGTGGCAGAAGAGTAAAATACCAACCTGGCGTCACACAATGCGAATTGCTCAAGGAGTCAGTCGTTGAATGCTTTCAACTCGTTACAAAGGGCTCAGCCATAATTCTTCATCGTCATCAGCCACAGCACAAAGTTCAAATAATGCCTCACAGATGTGTAGCAGGTACCACGATTCCCCGAAGAATGAGGAAAAATGGCACAGTGGATGCTTGGCTACTACAGAAGAATTATGACGATTTATGGCGTAGTGGGTACTTTGCATGTGTACTTGTATTAGTTTCCACAAGAGAGTATAGAACGGGCTCTAGAAAGGCCGCTCTTCCTGCTTACGCTGTGAGGGTGCTCCGTGTTCCGCGCAGGGCTGGCGAATTTTTTAAATGCGAAGCATTTCTTAGCGAACCTCTGGCACTTTGAGCGTTTCTTTCTATCTATCTATCTATCTATCTATCTATCTATCTATCTATCTATCTATCTATCTATCTATCTATCTATCTATCTATCTATCTATCTATCTATCTATCTATCTATCTATCTATCTATCTATCTATCTATCTATCTATCTATCTATCTATCTATCTATCTATCTATCTATCTATCTATCTATCTATCTATCTATCTATCTATCTATTATCTATCTATCTATCTATCTATCTATCTATCTATCTATCTATCTATCTATCTATCTATCTATCTATCTATCTATCTATCTATCTATCTATCTATCTATCTAGCCGCCTACGTCTGGGTGCTCTCATGATCGCCTCCTTAACTCATGATCAAACGTGCATGCGTTCTCGGGACACGTATAAGCACTACATATCAGCTTACCGCTTCTGGTGTTGGTAATACCCACGTTGCCATTGGCAGCGTTACCCAACCGTAAACAACTGGTTATATAACACATATATGCACGTTTGATCAACACGTGTGCATGTGTGCAAGAAGTTCTTGACAGTTCTGGAACAAGGTCATCATCGCCGTGATCAGTGAGCACCAGCAGCTGGTCATGACTTGTTATATATAGATCCGGTCGTGATCGTGGTGACGAGGGGTCCATGTGTAGTGAAGTATGTGGACAATAGAGCTGTTGGAATTTGTGGATGCCTCGGTCATTTCGTCGACAAATTGTCTGTCGACAGAGCCAGCGACATGTCGGAACCTGAAGCCACCCTTCGCGTTGGTGAGGTATAGGCCGTCGAGGCTGGTAGGCCTGGATAGTGCTACGTAGACCAACATCAGTGGATGGTGTTTGTCGTATTCGTAGACTATCTGGGCGTATCTGGCCTACGTAGCCTAGTCTACAAAGCGGCTGTCAATCAGTCTGGCATCTTCCTCGGTCAGCATGACGCCATCGCCCAGCCTCGTAAGAAATGAAGAGGACATTGCGTCGTTCTGGTGCACGAAATGCACCTTACGCTGCAGTGATGTGGATATCATATGTAACTTTCGTTAATGTATTCCTCCGGGGTCGAGCAATGCTTCAATATAGCTTGCTGAATCATAGAAATACAAACATAATGTTTATTAAACTGCTATAAAAGCGGAGCCAACACTGGAACTACAGACGTTAATATGATATGACGCCTGTATCGTAGGAGTACACATCGTAGGAGTACCATGTAGTGTTTGTTGCTGTCTTGTAAAATTAGATAGCCAGCACCACAACCACAATTGACGTCGCACCGATATTACGCCTGCGTAGGCTGTTTTTACAAACCAGTTTATAGACCTGGCGTGGATCAGTGGTAGAATACCTGATTGCCACGCAGAATGCTTGGGTTCGATTCCTGCTAGGATCCTAGTTTTCGTTCTTTCCATTCGTTGAGTCAACGCTGCCGATGTTGGTTTTCCTTAACGCTCTAGCATTTAAGTTACCAATGTCTGTTCTCGGCGTTCCTGGATAGATATAAACTGTCAATCACCTGTGGCGCATACCCGTACACCGCGGCCCGTGGTAAACGGGTATGTGCCACACGTGTCTAGTGGAAAGGGTTTGACGACGTACGCGACAGTATTTCAACGTTATTCATGTCATGACCCGGCAATAGTGTTCGTCAAATCCTCTTACCCTCCCATGCAAATTTTGGTCTACACCAAGTTAAGGAGGCGATCATGAGAGCACCCAGACGTAGGCGGCTAGATAGATAGATAGATAGATAGATAGATAGATAGATAGATACGTAGATAGAAACGCTCAAAGTGCCAGAGGTTCGCTAAGAAATGCTTCGCATTTAAAAAATTCGCCAGCCCTGCGCGGAACACGGAGCACCCTCACAGCGTAAGCAGGAAGAGCGGCCTTTCTAGAGCCCGTTCTATACTCTCTTGTGGAAACTAATACAAGTACACATGCAAAGTACCCACTACGCCATAAATCGTCATAATTCTTCTGTAGTAGCCAAGCATCCACTGTGCCATTTTTCCTCATTCTTCGGGGAATCGTGGTACCTGCTACACATCTGTGAGGCATTATTTGAACTTTGTGCTGTGGCTGATGACGATGAAGAATTATGGCTGAGCCCTTTGTAACGAGTTGAAAGCATTCAACGACTGACTCCTTGAGCAATTCGCATTGTGTGACGCCAGGTTGGTATTTTACTCTTCTGCCACGCTATATAACATATGTTAACACGATCCCTTGGCCGGCATGACGCCTGTATATATTATCTTTGCGGAGAAGTTACAAGCAGCAGCGTGACACTGTGGTAGAATACTCGGCTGCCACGCACAGGGCGCGGGATAAAATCCCATCCGATTCTTGAAATTTGTTTCTCATTTCATTTTTTTTCTTATTTCACGTGATAACGGTTACGGACACCGGCGGCAGCGGGCAACTCTGGCGCCAAAATCAGCTGTTGTGATCTCATAACAACTTTCGCTGTAACAAACTTCGGTGCTGACCATGCCCTCTCCACGCTGGCCTGCGTGACAGGCGCGTAAAAGTCCGCTTGCGTTTATACAAACATTTCTGGTTGCCACTGTTTTCGTTTTTCGCACAATTTCAACATATCTTTGCTTTGGAATTCTTGCCTGAGGTGCGTGCTAATACTGTACTCTGAGATGGGCATAATTTCTCACGTTGCATGACCTCACTTGTTCCGGACTGCGAAGTTTTGTGGTGAACCGAAAAACGATTTAAAAAATTTCGGTTTCACTCCGGAACGAAATAATAAATTTTCGGTTACGTTTTCGTTCCCGTCAAAAATATCGGTTTTTTTTTTTCGTTTTTCGTTTTTGGTTTTCGTTCCGTTCCGACATCCTGACTGGAAATATTTCCATTCTCAGCTGGGTTATGCAACCTGGAAATTTTTCCACGCTGGAAATGTTTCTATTAGGGAATGGGAATCATTTTCACTTGGGCTCTTTCGTGACCACAGTGCCACATTCTCCACTTGGGCCGCTTTCAAAAACATCTTTGCAGCAGTTTTAGGTCAACCCGCAGTACGCAAGCTCCGCGCCGAAGAATACCTACGCGGCCATGCCCAGAAGCAGGGTCAAAACTTTACTAGCTACATCGAAGATGTCATCGATATATGCCATCGACTGAACGCCGAGTTGAGTGAAGAAGAGAAGATCAAGCACGTCTTGACTGGCGTAGACGGCGATGCCTTTCAAATATTGCTGTAGAAGGAGCCGCATACCGCGTCCGAGCTTGTGCCAGAACTCCGACGAACTTCATGAACAACGCGTCTTGGCTCGCAGTCGAGTAACAGCAGACGCTCGCCGTGTTCACCATCGGTCGTGACAACGCTCTGCTGGCGCAGATAAACAAATATGCTCGCGAAGAGACTGGACAGCTTTTCTGCTTGTCGTTTTTGCCGACCACAGATGCACCCACGAACTGCATAGCGCCGGCCATCATAGACAGTATTCATGACCACGGCTCCGAGGCGTTGCCTTGCAACCGCAATCGACACCTGGGGCCACGCCACCAACTTACGCGGCTGCCAAGGCAACGCCACCAATGTCTGCCAATTTCTCCCCGAAATCCGGTTGGACCATTCACCATGCATATCAATTCTCTGGTACGAGCAGCACTACGCAAATCCCTGGCGTACTGCTCACAACTTTTCGATCTGCTACGGTTGCGGAATCCCTGGTCACGTTGCACGCCTTTGTCGTCGGCGCTTCGCGGTGAACCCGGGGGCACCGAGTTATTCTGATTACTCGTTCTGGCCCCCATATCGCGCCGCTCACAAGTCACCTGAAGTTTACGAACGCGACTCTCAGCGTGCTCTCCATTCGCAAACCTTCGCTTCTCGTGGGAGCCTTCAAATTTCCGTCGTTCTATGCCACCTATGCGCCGCTGACCCGCATCCAATCAGGCGGGAAACTGACTGCGGCGGATCCGGATGCACGAGCTGCGTCGTCGTCTCTTTCTGTATGTCCTCGCCTGTCCCCCGCCAATCTTATTGATGTATGAGTGGAGGATGTGCGAACACTTGCGCTCATAGATACTGGTGCCAAGATGTCTGTGAGTAATCAAAGACTCTGCCGCTCCATTAGCAAAGTGACAACGCTGTCTCCCGTGATTTCCCTCAGTACTGCGAGCGCACAGAAAATGGAGTCCTTTGCGAAATGTACGGCCGAAGTAGTCATTCGAGACGTGTTGTTCACGACTCAGTTTCTCGCGCTGGCTTCATATTCCCACGATGTCCTTGTGTAATACAAGTTCTTATGACGCCACCGCGCCATTGTCGACTGCGCTCGTGCCGAGGTGGAACTATCTGTGTTTTCTGACGCGCCTCCAGTCGATTCGCACGCATTTACTGCGGCCAAGCCTGTCCTTGTTACGGGCATTGGCATTCGTCCATTCAGGGCCGCATTTGTTCCTGCTTACTGTGCTTCACTTTCCGGCGCTACAGTTCTGACAACGCCATCTGACACCTTCCGTAGCCGCCACCATACGTAGGTGCCATTCTCTGTTATGGCACTTCGTCAGCGTAATATTTGTTTTAAAGAAATGTCTGAAGAAATGCCACTTGGGGGCTAGTCAACTCATCATAATTGGTCATGTCTTTTCAAAAGACGGCATTCTCCCCGACCCTGACAAACTTGGCGGTGTTGCTGAATTTCCAAAGCCGACTACACTTAGAGAACTACGCAGCTTTGTGGACCTGTGTTTGCACTTTGGTGGCTTTGTCGGCATCTTTGTTTCACTCATCGTCCCGCTTACCAAGTTACTTGCCGGACCAGCGGATCTTTGGAATTGGACAAAAGCCTGTGGCGAAGCCTTCACTACACTGCGCCTACTACTTATTTCGCCGCCCGTTGAGCACCATTACGACCCTACTGCATCAACCGAGGTTTCCAGTGACGTCGGCCTAAGTGCAGTGCTCGGGCAACGCATATCCGACTTTACGGAGATTGTTGTCGCCTATGGCAGCCGCGTCCTCACTAAGGCGGAAACAATCTACTCTGTCACCGAAAAGGAGTGGCTTGTGATTGTGTGGGCGTAAACCCTTTGTGCAGCACTACCTTTAAAAACATTTAATGCAATAGCGTTAGAGAGCTCGTTTCGCAGAAATACCGCCGTTGGTGTCAGCATCGCTACGTAGCTTGTCAGCGAAAAATCCTCCGTGACCGAAAAATCGAGAAAGGTGCAAATAAAATAAACAATAAAAATCTGCGGTCCCATTTAGGATCGAAGCCGGGCCGGTTGCGTGGCAAGCAGGTGTTCTACCTCAAAGCCACGATGATACTTGCAACTTCTTCGCCAAAAAACACAACACAAATGGCATGTAGTGGAAGGAGTCTCCTTAACGCATTTTGTTCGACAGGTGTCACGACTAAAATGAGCCCATTCGGCGATTTGTAGGTGCATTGACGAGGCCGTCAAACTACGTTTTTCGCGCGACGCCATGCTTCGGATAAAGCCGGGATAGTGCAGCCATCGCCGCTAAAAACAGTCACGAACTTTCAAACAGCTCCAAAAATGGACAACTATGTCCATCTAGCGGAAAACATATCAAGCCAACGCCTTCTACCTAAGCAGGCGTTCATCAAGTAAACAGCAAACATTATAGCACCCTAAAACATTAGATAACGCGCTGCCATGTGTGAGGCATTGTGAGAAATATGTCGACTCTAGCACAGGAAAGTGCTTTAGATCGAAAACATATACCATTACTATAGATACATAGCGCGCACGCGTGTGTATCTGTGCGTGCGCGCGCGTGTATCTGTGTGCGTGTGCGTGTGTGTGTAACAACACACATTAATAAGTATGCACTTATTGGTTGTAGTGCGCACTAGGGGCCGGATTTCGCTATCACGTTCAACTCTTAAAGGCGAATCTTAAGGATCCCCCAATTTTTTACTTAAAATCTGCAGAGTAATATTTCGAATGACTTATGAAAATGTTTGACACTATTATCAAGAAAGTCGGTAAATGGATTATGAGTAAAAGGGGGTAAGCATATGTACCGCTGTCATCAGCTGGTATCCGGGCGTCTGCGCAAGCAGGCATTTGGGCTGCATCGACACCACTGACCAGACTTAACGGGGGGTTTCGACTCATCCCACGCCCCGCCGTGCGTGGCTTTGCCGTGTCCGGGGAAAACGGGATCCTGAAGGTTGAGCCGACGCTGGGTGCTTACAACTTTTGTCTCGGTCTACTCCGTCTTATGCACGGTCCACACACTCAAACAGCATGTCCCAGTGTGCTGGGTGCCAGGGTACCGCGAGATCCAACGTGACGGCGGAAAGGCTGGCTGCATCCGTCCACGAAAAATCTGCCTGCACATTCATAGCTATATCTGCACTACACCTAAAACCCGTCTTTAAACGAAGCTCAGGGCTTATTGGCGAAGCTCATTGGACAGGCACACATAATAAACAAGTTGTCAAGCCACATCTTGGTAATTGGCCGCTAGTATTGAAGCCGCGCCACACAGAAGTAACACTTGCCAGGTTAAGAAGGGGACATACTTAAAGCACACATGCATGCTTTCTGTCTGGTGGTGAACCACCTATATGCGTGAATTGTGGTGAACCACTTAGCGTTTTTGTATTTAATCGAATATAGAGAATTAGACACTGTTAGTGGAAAACATTTTCCATTACGCTGCCAAGAGCAAATGCCTCTTCATCCATCGATGTTCATAGGTGGCGAAGCAGTTTTTTATTGTCAGTCACTCTTTGCATTTTTTAAAACGGGTCTGCAGTTTCCCATCATTTACCCAGGGAATCCCTAGCACGACATCTGAACACAGGTCGCTGCTGCGGTGGCTACAATAAGGAAATTGCTTGCCTCACGGCCCTTGGACTCCAGGGCTGTTGTCGAGGTTTTCGTGCTGACGCCATGTCTGCATACATGCATTATCATTACCACTCGACATTGATCCTCACTGCAAACATTTCGCGTCGCTATCATGATTTTTATGCTCCTATTCTTTACCCGCCTTTAGCGCACGGAATTTTAAAGCTTTTATACAGTGTGGTAGCCTTGATACTCACCGCAGTCCAATGCCACCGCGGGTTCAGGCTTAGCGAGCCACAGGGCCACGTCCACAGTCGCCCGCTCACGTGTAGCGCTCCGCTCCGCGCGGGCTCAGCTAGCAAATGCGTTGAGCGCCGCGCAGCCAAACAGAGTGTTCGATGTAACACAAACCAAAACACTTTATATGCCTATGGCGGCACCCCAACAAACAGCACAACGCCCGCTCCCCGGACACGGGGAAACAAAGGGCTTCCAGCATGGACGGTGTACGAAGGGGAAAGCGCGAGCACGTCGCAGCTGGCAGTGGCGAGCTCTGACATGCCGCTCGGAAAACATCCGCCAGATCCCACGCACTGTGGCAATCGATGTCATGCGAAGCAGCCAGCAAAGAGCTCCAAACATCGCCTTGTTTCTTCTTGAGGATAATGAAGTCATTCATGCCATGACATCTAGTGCACTATATACATCATGCCTCTCATGCAGCATGCATGTACAATCTTTTAAATAATGAAACGCATATGCTGGTATATACAATGTCATGTCAATTTTGTTGTTTATCCAGTTAACAGCACAGCCGGGAGCGCACCAAGACAGTGTCTTGTAAATCATGCCCTACTTGACATGATTGTTATGATTTCCGTGTTAGGACCTGTCATTTATGTTCGTCATACAGTCTCGTCACGCAATACCAGTTTTGGTGTATATCAAGATATGGAAACGGCCGGGAGCGCTCCATGAGCGTCGCATGTAAATGATGCTGTACATGAAATGCACATAATGATTGTCATGTAACCACCTGCCATTAGTGTTCATCATACAGTCGCGTCGCGCAGCACCAATATTAGTGTATGTCAAGCTAGCGAAACGGCCGCGAGCAGTCCATGAGCGTGGAATGTAAATCGAGCCCTAAACGACATGGAAGCCTTGATTTTCATGCTACCTGTTGTCATTTATGTTCGTCATACAGTCACGTAACCAAATACAAATTTTGGGGTATACCAAGCTATAGCGAAATGGCCGCGAGCGAACCATGAGCGTGTCACGTAAATCGAGACCTACACGACATGATTGTCATGATTGTCATGTTACCATTTGTCATTTGTGTTCGTCATACAGTCACGCAACGAAATAAAAATATTGGGGTATGCCAAGCTGTAGCGAAACGGCCGCGAGCGCACCATGGGCATGGCATGTAATCATGCCCTTCACGACACGCATGTCATGATTTTTATGTTATCATCTGTAACTTATGTTCGTACGTCACGTCACGCAATACCAGTTTTGGTGTATATCAAGCTATGGAAACGGCCGAGAGCGCACCATGAGTGTGGCATGTAAATCATGCTGTACATGAAATGCATATCATGAGTTTCATGTTTTCACCTGTTGTTTAGGCTCGACATGCAGTAATGTTATGTCATACCAATTCTGGTATACGTCTCATTATCGAAACGGCCAGGAGAGGACAAAGTCGTAGATAGATAGATAGATAGATAGATAGATAGATAGATAGATAGATAGATAGATAGATAGATAGATAGATAGATAGATAGATAGATAGATAGATAGATACGCTCAAAGTCGTAGAAGTTCGCTAAGAAATGCTTCGCATTTGAAAGACCCTGAGCGGCTATGCTGCTGCGATGACCACTAGGCCTGCTCGCCAGAGCTATAGCAAATCTCCCTACGCGTGGCCCTCCGTAGTATGACCACGCACGATACTAGGCACCGCTGTCTGGCTTAACGTACGGAACCGGAGCTAACACAAAGGTACACACGCCCGCCGAGGATGCCGAGGCACCCCGAAGGGGACAAATGACAAGGAGTGAACACGTGCTTACCCAGAGCCGTGCGAGGAGAGAGATAAGAGTCCCGGCGCACACGTGTCCCGGTCACGCCGAATTTCGCTGCTCCGAGACCGCGCGCAGCGCCACCACGAGAGCCGGCGCGTGGCGAATTATGGCGAAACATGGCGCCACTTGCCGTCGCGAGAGAACGGGAGAGGGAAGGGAATAGCAGAACGGCGAAATTCCCGCGCAAAGGCTTCGGCCGCGCCTCGGATCACCACAAAAACCACTTGTCACAATCATCGTTCACATCTTCTGTCTCATTACTTGGCGCTCTTTCGCTATCAAATGGCCCTGCGCCATAAACACCATATATCACGTGGTATCACATGAAAAAAAAATTGACTAGGAATTTATCTACAAATGTAAGGGGGCTGTTTACTTTTAGCACTGTTTCAAGCATTCAATGCGCTGCGGAACTTGCCATTTTCTGCGCAGATAGCAGTTGTGCAATTATGACGCGCAAACGTCAAGGCAACCAGCGACAGACATCAGCCAATGCTACATGGCAATTGCGGTAATTAACTGCCCTGAAGCGGACTGCGATTGGCGCCGCTTTTGGAAATGAAACCTGTGCCATAATGAACTGGAAAATACTGCAAATGTGCAACTGTACCGATGGGATAGCTGTCCTGTTAGGGCTAACGCCACCAGCCAAAATCAAGCCTGAGAATGGTTGGTTCAAGAAAACACAATAATCAGCGCAGCGAAAATCCCTCCCTGTGTTCCAGGTCAGTCACTAGGCTGTTTAGTAAATGGCTAAAATTGTACACTTGACAGGAATGTTTAGGCAATGTTGTCAAGGCGCTGACTTAGGCCACTGCGGCGTATAGCTAGCAGTAATCCGCATGTCGTAGCCAAGTAAAAACTTCTCATTGCCTCCTTCAGTACTTCGGTATATGGTACTACCAGCACAAGTGGCGCCAATTTGGGCCGCATTTTATTTATTCTAAGCAGCCTAGAAAGGGCTAAGCGCTCTGTTGGTTGGCAACAGAGCGCGTTAAGCACGCGCTTTGTTGGTTGGCTTTATGGAAAGATCCTTCTCGTCCTGTTGCGCGTTGGGCCCCTGGCCTCCAAGAGTTCGGCATTCGCGTCCTCTATCGATCGGTGCAAAAGCATTTCGACGCGGCAATGCTCTCACTGCTAAGAGGAAAGCTCCGCCGTTGAATTCCCCTCACTGCTGTTAGCTTCACAGACGTGCCACGTCAACAGCGTAAGGACCCTTGGATCGTCTTTATTGAATATTATCTCCGGCTCGTTTACATCCGGATACCCGCGTGCTCTTCGCTGCCAAGGGGGGGGGGGGGGGGATCGGAGATCTCTCGTTCCGCGTTCGTTCCGCGTTCGTTCTGGCGGCGTTATGTCACAAAAGTGGGCGGTCCGCAGCTCTGTTCCGCCGAGAGGAAGACGACAGCCAATCGTCAAGCGGTGAGCGGCGAGCTTTCCGGAAGTAGACGCACATCGTTGGTTCCGGCAAAGGGAACGAATATTTCAAAACGAAGTGTTTCTCGCCTTCTAATAAATACAGTTGTTATACGAAAAGATATTGTTTTTCATTTCAAGCTCAAGCAGTTTCTGAAACGGCAATAGCTTTGAGTGCTGATATTTATTGGTGTTAGTTTTTCTAACGTGCTTGCTATGTTAAGTCGCGCACGCGAAATAAAAAAGGGAAAAAAAATGATTGGCGCAGTTTGGAGTTCGTTTGGAGAACCGAAAGCGACGCCGCACTCGCTCATGGCTTCAAACGCATCTCGCACCTCCAACCGCAAGAGAAGCACACGTCGCAAGCCCCATTTTCTGAAAATCAGCTGTTGCGGCAGCCGCAACCGCCGCATCATGCCGTGCGAAGCCGTTTGTTCGCTCGAGAGAACACGTGCGAACGGCCTCGCGATCCGTTCGTTTGTAGCAGACGACATACTCGTTATGACGCGGTATGACGTCACCAAAAAATAAAAGATCAAGCAAAAAGAAAAATAGCTACGCCCCTCATGGACGTGGTTTTTTCCGGCTTCGTCTAATCGCGTGCGCCGCCAGAATGGGTGCAGAACGAACGGCGCTGAACAGAGATCTCCAATCACCCTACTCGTTATGACGCGATATGACGTCACCAAAAAAGAAAAGATCAAGCAAAAAAAAAAGAAATGGCGACACCCTCCGGCCTTGAGTGGCATCTCCCGCTTCAGCCAATCAGCACGCTTGTTCTTCCCCAGGAGAACAGTACCGTCGCAACTATCGAATGGCGAGTCGTAAATGGCAGCTGGTATTGCCCAGCCATATGCGATCTCGCGTGTGCGTATATTTTAATACTGAACCGAATCATGGAAACACTCGTGCGCTCAAAACGCATGAGCGGATGCGCCAACGTTACTACTGGCGGCGTATACACACCTTTGTGCGAAAATGCTTTCGCTCATGTTCACTGCGTCAAGAACGACATTTCTTCATTCACCCGGTGCACTACAGCCTTTATTATGTTCTTCGTCGTGTCAAGATGTCACACTATAACAAGGTGTGACTTCTTTATATGACAGTAGAGGAATTGTACGGAGCATTCACGGTTTACCCGATTATCTCCGAGCCAGCTTCTCAATCATCATTCACTTTGTGGATATGGCGTAAGTAATTTTTTAGGAGCTGGCATGCCAGGTTCTTAATCTGGGGCGAAGTCCCGCGCCGTACGCGTAACCTTAGTTCCAGAGGCGACCGCTACAGGCACAGCTCGCGCGAAACAGAAGCCTTCTTCCTCTTGTTCTTCGAGCGCCTTAATGATAATAAAACCGCAGGCAAAACCACATATGGCATAGCCAACTGTAGCAGGCGGCGCTCGCTCCACGCCGGCGCGTGCTCTAGTTTGATAGGAGACCGCTAGAGGGCCACAACTGCACGCTTCCTCTTTCTTTCGACAGTGGTCAGTCTGTGCGCTTGGATACTAATACCATGAACGAAGAAGACAAGGCGATGGAGCGGAGAGCTCTCAAGGCAGCAGTGCGGGCTCGCCGCCAAGATCCTGCGGTGAAAGCTCGCGAGGCCGCAGAGAGATGTCAGCGTCGTGAGGACCCCGAGATACAAGCCCGCGAAGCCGAAGCAGCGAGGAAGCGGCGGCAAGAAAACATCGAAGAGGTACGAGCGCGGGATACAGCGGCCAAGCGCCGAAAGCGGTCGCTACCTGAAGTTGGTGGAGCCGACGCGCGCTTCAAGCGCGATTTCTTCGACCACACGTTCGGCCACAGCTGCAAGGTCCGCGACCGCTTGTGGTTCGACAACAACGTTACCACAATCGCTACTATAACAACGTGTCACGTCTTTATATGACAGCAGAGCAATTATACCGCGGAGCATTCAGGGTTTACCCGATTATCTCTGAGCCAGCTCCTCAATCATCATTCACTCGTGGATATTGTGTGATTGTTTTTAGCTGTGCCGGCTTTCTGCCTGCTACCCGACGTCGTTCAATAGACCCTCGTCCAATATACACCTATTACCGCTGGTGATATGCTGAGTACCGATGCACTTCAGCGTGTTCTTCTTATCGCCAGCGAAATGGGGCAAAGGGCCTGTTATAAAAGCCCAGTCCCGCGCGTTACGACGCGCGCGCACCTTCTATCTCTACCACCTGTACTTTCGCCTACTGGGGGTGGTCGCCCCGCGCGCACGCTTACTTCGCGATGGGTACGGTTTGTACGTCTTGCGCTTTCACCGAAGTTTGCGTTGAAATTACAGATCGCGCGAATGTCGCTTTGCTCGCTGCAGCGTTCGCGTTTGTGAAAAGAGCGCGCTGCTCAAACACAAAGTAATAACAACTGTGAATATTGTTCGTTCGCCCTCGTCCTGTGTATACCTGTGTAAACCAATGTATCCTGTGTATACCAATGACAGAGCGCTCCTCAAGAGCGCTCTGTCATTGAGGAGCGCTCGTCCTGTGTGTGTTCTTTTCGTGCGTCCTTTGCGCCTGAGCAGTAACCTGAGAGTTTCCAGCTGCTTTCCGTTCTTCGTGCGACATGCCAAATCGTTCCCATCGCATTCACTGCTTCGCCCTTGCGGCAAAACTGTGACTTTTCTTTTCTGGGCAAGAATTGCGCTCTTTTTCCTGATCTCTACCTCTTTTTCTTTCTCTTTATCTCTCTCTAGCCGTTCCCTCGTCCATCAGGTTTATTGTGTCCTTAGCAGGACAAATCGTCGCACTAGTTATGGGAGCGAAAGAAGATGACGAAGATGATGAAGCTACCTTAATGATGATGCCTCGTAATTATGATAGTTATCTGTTTGCTGTGCACAGAATAATGGTCGGCTTGAAGAGCTCCACTGTGAGAAGTATCAGGAACATTTTTTTCTGGCCTGACTACACGGCGCGGTGCTCTCGCAAGGCGCATATGCCGTGGCGAAGGATGTGACCTTCAAGAAGGGATAGTCGCCTGCGAGCGTTCATTCCGGCTCCATCGTGTTTTCAGAGGAACCACGTCAAGTGACTCGGCACAAGCGCCAACTTCAGCAATCGGTAGAACATCGGTACGGCATCAAGTTTTGTGTTGGCCTGATGATACTTGAATACCTCACAATGAACTACATCGCAGCTGCTCCCGGAGACCTTCACAGCCGCCACATGGCACCAGCGGAATAATTTCCATTCCAAAAGTGAAATCCTCCTTCAAAATACATCATGGGACCCTGGGTCACGCACGTACCTAGAAGTTCTTTCTTCGGGGAGGGGGAGGGGGGGGGGGGGGCTGACCAAGGTAAATTGTAGACGACAAAGCGGATGGGGCAACTTGACTAGCACAAACGTGAATGACGCTCACTGTTCGCCACAAGAGCCCGTAGACTCGCAAAACACACTTGAAATAATGTGCATCTCACTGGCACGCCTGTGAGACACACTTCCGCTTTAATTGGAAAACAAGGAAGCCAATCACAAATTAGATGGACACGTGCAAATTGTCAATGCAGGTAGGAAACTGCCAAAAACAAGTAAAGAGCAAGCGAAATTGTCCGGTAAAAATGTCTATTAGCACCTATTGAATTAACTATGGAAGCATTATCGACGAAGATATATTAAATTCGTGAACACTCATTGCTTTCTTCCTTTCTCTGCGGATCCAAGCCTCTTAAGCTGATATATAGCTCCTTTCACTTGGAGAAAAGAAGAAAATACTTCGCCTCGCCGTGCTTGTGCTTCTTCTCAACAATGTAGACCATAACCTTACGTAGCTAAACTATACCTTATGTACATATATAAACATAGATACAGGCAGTTACGTTTTTTTTTTAAATATAACTGTCGCCATATAAGTCAGCAGAGCCGGCAGTCCTGCTCTCACAACCAGACAGCTCGTGGGGAGCCATGTTTTGACCCTTTCATTGCTCGTTCCCGAACTCCTCACGGCAAATCATAACGTCGCAGTACATATCGGGCTATCTAGAACTTTGTTTTTTGTTGAAGATTCGCTCCCCTTCTCTATTCGTTTTTTTTAACTGCGTGATTGACAAGACATGAACCACCGGCGAACGTGTGACAGCAAATGACGCACTACACTTTAGATACTATATCCTACAGAGATTCTCTCTGCACACCAAGCACGGGGAAAACGAAAACCTCCGACATATTCATCGGTTCGCCCCGTCCACGAGCAAGCCCATCACAATCCTTCAAAGCCGGTGTGCCCTTTGCGTCCACATTTATGGACGTGCACGCATTTGTCTGACGCGTAAAGAGGTGGTCATTACTGGCACCCGTCTTGGTCGCTCCTTCTACAAAGTGTCCTCATGCGACCGCGCGCGGCAGTCCGAAAGCCCTCCCCGATCCGTCAGAGAGGTCTTGCGTAGGGCATCTCGTTTACTGGGACACATAGCAGTGACTGCACGCGCTTTGGGTGAGAGTAGTTGTTGAAATCATCCTTCTTATGTTGTGCCATACTTCTGTTTGCGCAAAAATCACAGTCCCTCGTTTACTACTCTACAAGTGCCAAAACCGACTCGTATTGCTGTTTCGGAAGTTGCGTAATGATCCGTGGCTGCCAGCCCCGTTCAAATACAGCGCATGGCACTGCGTTTCTAGACGTACTGCGCCCATCGCGGAAGGTTAGAACAAAAGTCACATAATCACAGCGAAAAATCCCTACGTCGGGCGGTTTGACAGATAACTGTAGAAGCAGCATTCAAAACAGACCGAACTACTGCCCAGTTCTTGTGGCGTTTTCTCTGTTTCCTTTTAGAATAATACAATTTTGTCCATAAATGCTTCCACGAACAATGGCTCATTGTATTTTTACACTGAAATCTAGCTGCTGCTTCGACCCTCTCTCTTAGCAGATCTTTCAATTTCTGAACTGCTAATGGTTCTTGTTTCCTGTTGCCACTTTTCCATCAGAATTACTGTACAATAACAGAAAAACCAAACAAGGTAACGGTGACAATTTTGTGCTTAACGCTTTTGGGCTTAACGTTCACTGGAGGGTTTTTTTTTCATGATGCACGCTGTCTCGCATGGCTTTCATAATCGCGCGCACACTCAAGCGATCAGAAAACTGGCCTACAAGCACCAAGGGATGCCAACATGTACCGCCATCCAAGAGGTGTGAAAAAAATTTGGGGAGGGGCGAAGCATGTAGGGAAGGGTGTTTAAGCTCCACTAACGTTAAACCTGTGCAGGGGCGGAACATGCAGAGTGCGCCGGTGTTTTCCACAGCAAAATCACTGCTAATGGGCATTGAGAGACAGAAGAAAGATAAGACACAGAGACCCGCAGTCTGCTTTTAGTTAACGTGAACGCTGCGAACCTTTATTGTTCAATTACACACAAGAGAAGTCTCCCAGCGGCATTACATTGCAGGTCAAGATCTAGTGCTTATATATGCGGGGTGGCCGGTGAACGGTTTTGCTGCGCGAGCAGTCGGCTTTTCAGGAAACTCGCGGGCGGCCGCTGCTTGAGTCACCGTTCTCTGTCACGGGCGAGGGCGCGTTCTTGTTCCTCGCGATCTGGCAGATCAGCGTCCATCGCAGAAAGAGAATTTCCATAGTCAACGCGCGCCGTTCGCTTTCTCAGTAAAGCTAATATTGGCGGCGAGGAGTTACGGAGTTGCCCTCTATCGGACGCGCCTCGATTGCGTGCTAGGCAGGATGCCGCCGGCGCGCGCCCCGTAGGTTTTGCTGTCGGCGCTCTACAAAATCTACTCGCGGAAGCCCTTCGGGACATTTCTGCAGGTACTTTCGAAAAGAAATATGTTCTTTCCTGTCAAAAGAATAATTTTCGACGAACAGAAACCACAAGATAGTGTGCAGTCGCTCTCTCTGTGCAGAAAACCGAGCACGCGCTTAACGCGGTCACCGCGTTGGAGACCCCTGAACCGGCTTCTTGCGTGAAAGGTAGTCACTCGCTGAGTGAAAACTATGTGAAATATCCCGTTACAGTAGACTGGCTGTGTAACCAAACGGAGCATAACAGAAATAAGCCTCAAGCCAGCGATCGCACGGTTTCGCGACGACTGACGGTGCCTCTGCATGTATAAGCGTCTGCATGTATGCTCGTACTGATGGTTTCGCTTTTGCTACGGGCGCGTTTTGGCACCGCGCTGTGAACTTTAGGCCGCAAAATATGAGAATTTGTGGATACACAAACAACTACTGTTGCGCGGACGCTGTCGGAGCAGTTTAAAAACAATTTCGTTACAACTACGGCTTCGGTGCGCATGGCAACTTTGTGATGTGCCGTCCCGACGATTCAGTGTTTTTTTTCGGTCTAAATTCGTGTACATTTCAATGTCATTTGACAAGTTGTCTCGCACTGCGTATTGATAGGCCTTCTCAGAGGGCAAATGCCGCTGCTTCTGTCTCTTTATTCAGTGCATTCGTTTCGTTTGGTGCTCACAAAAAACGTGAGCAAATGCAACGCCTTTTTTTAATGCTCCTTAATTATCGTTCCATTTGCATTCCAGTGAACGTGCGCTCTCTGTCATCAACAAGTTCATAGACCAAAGCTTCACCACTTCGAGATTGCTGGTGGAAGGAGAACCAGTCTACGCGACCGAACATGTAGTAGCATGCAACGCCAAGGAAAAGAAAGAAAATACAGTAACGTTCGCAGGACCTGTTCTGCAAACGCGGCTGCGAACTAGGACCCACGTGAACTTGAAATAGCGGTGAATAAAATAGAAGTTATTGCAACAACCAGCAGCCGCAAAACAGGATAGTAAATGTTTGACGAGTACCCCAGCAATTTTGGCAGCAGTGTCGTGTCTAACGCCAACAGGGTGGCATCTTTCCCACGTAAATAAATGAGGCTCCAAGAAAATACATGGGGTTGGAGAGGCCCAACGTCAGTTTGAGAGTGGCAAAAATACATTTGGGCTTTTTAGCACATGGTGTTTGCGTCAGGGGAACGCAAGCTTGACTGAAAAAAATGTTATTGCCAACATAAATGCAGCACACAGCCGCAGCATTTGACTCTCTCGCTATGTACGTCCACCAGCAAACGTCGCGTAGCTTATGTAGGCGAAAGCCTTAGATGCCTCTTCAAACGGGAAGATTCACCGTCGCGGCGTCAAGATGAGTGACGCAAAAAAAATCGTCACGTGATGACCTCACCATATGACGTCATCATGACGTCACAGATCTCCTAAATTTGTAACTTCATTATGACATCACCATGACGTGACACAACGTGATGTCACATGATGACGTATTCACACGACATGGTCCCTTTGCGTTGCCTCCGTGATCGGTAACGCAGGCCGTGCAAAAACGCGTTAGGTGCGGAACGCTTTTGGAAGGGGACGCGGGAGAATCAATACATCGACTGAAAAAAAAAAAGATGGCTTTCGCCTTCCAGTCATCTCAGGGGAACGCATAAGGCGCCCAGTGAGTTTTTTTTTAATTCAACGTGTCTAAACAATGACTTAAGTATCTGCAGCCGATCTTTGGACACTGAGCACGGGGCCGACGATCAAGAGGTCGCACGGGAAGGTTCTGAGATGGTATTGCCCCTGATAAAAGGTAGTGCCTTTTCCATCCTAGACAGATAAGCATCATTTGCCAGAGGGGAGCGCGCGTGAGCCCTCGTCTCAGTGCGCGCTGTCTGCTACTCACCGAACATCGCAGGCCCAACGCAATAACGAAAGTCTTCGTCGGTGAAGTGCGTGTCGCACACAAGACTCGTAGCCGATGGCTACTTGCCGGTTCTTAGCTTTACAACCCATGCTTCACGCAGTTTCTTGTCCCGCGGTTACCGTTGAGGACTGACACTGGGCTCCGTTGCGTAAGCCCGGCACTGCGGCACCGAGCGGTTGAGCCCCACGCTCGTCGCCTTTGGAGGCAGGCACTCTATTACAATGGTTTCAATTGAGCAGAAAATGCGAGAAAACTTCCGTATTTGAACAGACCGCAGCGCATGTGGGACTTCAAACTCATTTTCAAAGCACGCGGTAGCGCTCCACAAGCAGCCGACGCGGCCGCTGAGACCACGTGATCCTGCCAAGCACGTCACGCCGACGGTGGCGCCGGCGTTTCCAGTGGTGGGCCTTGAGGCCAATACTGACTGTATAGATTAAAAGCTGGGCCGCGAGACTGCTAACCACAACAACGCTGACATCTTGGAACGTTGTCATTGTTGCCATCACATAAGGATACTCGCCATATCAAGCCTAAAGAATCATCTGCACAATTAAAAACTTGCGGATATTTTTTGTGTTTGTTTGGATACTTTTACGAAAGAATACAACTGGTACTTATGCAATTTTCAGTGCGCCGAAAGCGTTTGCAAGCTGGTTTACTAGATCGCGCCAGCATATAAACAATTCTGGAGAGTGCGCCCGCGGCTGACTGCGCCGGTTTACGCGTCGTGCTAAAGCCCCTGAAGCTTCGCTTACGTCGTGTATATCGTAGTTGTCATATTGTTCCGTTGCCTGCGTTTTCTGTCGCCGCGTACCAGCAACTCGACTTCAAGTGACAGCCTTTTTTTTTCTTTCAAGCTCAAAACTTGAGTGCAGACCAGGGCGGACGGCAAATAAGAGATGAGACAAGCACTGAAAGTTATGTACCAAGTAGGCGTAACCGAAGTTTTTATTTTAGTATTTTTCTCGGCAATGAAACTTCCTGTGCCGTGTAAATTTAGTTTTTATTGAAGCTTTCTGGTGATGCCTCGCTCACATTCGCCACTGCATGCTGCAATCGACATTTTTCTGCTTCATGGCTCTCTGCTCTGAAGTACGGCAGCAATTAGCTGATAAACAATGTGGATACAGGTGTCTCGCCATTGCAAGTGGAAGCACCGCGCGACGATGGCATACGCTATTTAGTTCGAGCTGCGAGTCCGTCGAGTGACCCTTGTGCCAGCGAACAGAGAAACTCTATTCGTTATGCATTGTTGGTAGGGCATGCCTAGTAAAATTCATGCCCGAACAGGTGGAGAGAAAGAGAGAGAAAGAGCAGAGCAAGGCAGGGAGGTTAACCAGAAGTTTGTATCCGGTATGCTACTCTGCACTGGGGTTGGGGAATAGGGGGTTGAAAGCGAGAGAGAGAAAATAAATAATAAATAAGGGAAAAGAAAACACAACCACACACACACAAGGGAGCGTTCCGCTCAGAGGCGCTCTGACAGGCCAGTGGATCGCAGGAAGGCTAGTAGTGCTTGTAAAACCTTCTTCTGAACCACATTTCATGCATGCACGACTACACTCCTTTGATCCCACGTTAAGCCTTCGACTGCCATCAAGACTTCGCCGACGTGACGCTACCGTTCTGTGTAGATTATGGCTGGGCGTCGCGTTTACCCATGCGTATGCATTCCACATAGGGATGCCCGACACCACCGCCTGTGAACACTGCGGCGACGAAGAAACAATTCGGCATGTTCTGTGTGACTGTCCGAAGTATAGCACACAGAGACAATCTCTTTGCCATGCTCTCAAGTTAGACGACCAGCCTCTATCAGAAGAAAGACTACTACGACACCGCCCAAACAGGTGGAAATTCTAGCTGTTATAAATAGGGCCAGCTGCACAGACAGCGCTACACTAACACACGGCTTCACGCATCAAAACACAGCAAATGTTTCCTGACATAGCGCCAACAGCGTATAGCTGGCTTAGGTTGGCAGATTAAAACTTATTACTACAGTCAACTATAGCGAGCATTTCAGGAACCGGCAACGATCGTTTTGTTCTCTCATGGCGGAACCTATGCGGTTATATGTTTCAATGCATGGGCCCTATGGGGAGCTTTTCCTCTAGAGTAAGTATATTAACTCTATGGCTCGCTCTCGCCACACGGCGTGTGCAGAGGCCCTCTCTTGCGCTCAAGCAAATGGACAGGACGCGACGATGCAAGCAAGCAAATGGGTCACGACAACGCACGCGGCGACAGCAGACGACGATGCACGGCCGACAAGCCGAGACCCTAAGGTGCTTCGCCCCTCAAAGCAGCAGAATGCAAAGCTTCTGCATAGGTTCTGCCAACATCATCCCAAGATTTTAACTGGAATCGACAGGAATCTACAAACATTCAACTCTCATGCTAGTAAATCGTTTAACGCAACATCCTCGTGCATGCACTGCAGCTAATTAAACAGAAGAACTACTTGTCTCATTAACAAAACTTGAACTAGAAAGCAAGGGGTCATCCTGCCATATATTACAGAGAAGATAGTAACAAAACTCTTGAATGAGGCAAGCACGAAATTCACATAGGGCAGGTCATATAGAAATAAACTGAAAATCACGCAGAAGAAAAGCTATATGGATGGCTTTATTAATGTGACATTGTATGCACCAGCTTTACTACATACCCTAGTCACTAGATGAAGCTGGTGCGAGGTTTACATTCCAGAATTTTCGGAACGCCTGTTAATCGTTAAAAACCTGTCGCTCCATGGGGCGTTTCCTGCGGCAGCACCTCGAGATTTTGAAACAAATATCGAAATAATCGGAAAGGTGAAAATGGTGAGTCATTTTTTAGGTGGCGCTTTAGGAATGTGTATGAGAAGTGGCGGCGGGCCGAATAATTACGAGAGAAAAAGAGGGGGACGACCCGGGGCACGTGCATGCAGTGCTGTCAAAGAACCCAGTACGTGTGCTCTTAAGGACCTTCGGGATTTAGGGACCTTCCGGATCTTAAGGACCTTCCGGATCTTAAGGACCTTCCGGATCTTAAGGACCTTCCGGAAGAGGGCCAGCGAAAGCCAGAGAGACAACCCAGCGCACACCCGAAACTCTCATTTTATATTGGTCCGTGCGCGCGCTTTTCGTAGAGCGTTCTTGTTGGACGACGACCGGGTACAGCAGGCATGCCGGCTGCCGTTTCCTTGCTGCGCACTAAGAGATTTCCCGCGTTCTTGGGGTACGCGGACCGCGCATGGCAGGTACACAGGTGAGCGTCCCTTGCACGCCGCAACTTTGCATTACCGGTTATAACAATACAAACGTTGTATATTTAACTTCTGGAACCATCGGTGCGCAGCTCAGTAGTTGAGACACTCGTTTCGCATGCGGGGAGCGAAGCTGCTTAATCTGCATACAAAAAACATGAGTTTTATTCGTTTATTTGTTCATTCGCCCATTGTTTCTTGCTACTCGCTCGGTCTACGCACACAGTGATCCGCTAAAAACTTCTCCAAACTAGCGTATCACAGCTGCCCTTTGAAACGCTTTCACATACGAAATGCACCAACCTTTCCAATATAATGACATATAATGGTTGCATAAGGGCAGCATCAGTACCAGTGCTTTGATCGAGCTACAAATGTTCGGCTTGGCAATGGTATGTGCTGGACGCGCGCATCTTAACCAGCACAGGTGAAGTTGTGTCTCCCAGGTTGTCTCTACAGGGTAGCTGCTGCGTACGAGCAGTGTCCCTTTAGGGTCAGGGCTAAAGCCGGTGTGTTTGACCGGAGTGACAGTAGAGGGGTGGGGCGTGTCATTAAAGAAACAGGAGATGGTCATTCAAAAGGCGGAGGGAAAGAGGACCGCCGATTAGTTGTCCGATTCATGGAGGCTACGACGGTAATGGGTACATAAGGGCGCTTGTCGGTTTGCACTTCTTCATTGTTAGGTTACCCAATTGAATCTCGTATTCTTTTTTTACAGACATGCATTCAACTCGTATTGCATGAGCCTGCACAGGATTATTCTGCGCGCAGCCGGATACTTGTTTTGCCGTCTCGCACAATCTGGCCGATTTCATGCCAGCAGTGACTGAATTGCGCGTGGAAAGCCCGCCAGAGCAGAAGAAATTGCTATGTAATTTTTCTCACCAATACTATTTTATATAGGAGGCTCCACGGACTCAATCTGCATTCGAAGATTGCTATAGGGAACCCAAGCTCAAGTTTGCGGCGCGACGACAGCGCCGCGCCAGCCGCGCTGCGGCTCTGTCGGAAAACTCTGAACCTTCGCGCGGCCAACTCAGCCCCTTTCACGGTAGCGGTAGCGCACGTGCGCTCGCGTTCTTCTCTCGGTGCGGGTAACTGTGGGGCCGTCAGCTGGGTACGTTGAATCGAGAGGCTTGCTGTGCGAAGCTGCGCATTTCCGCGATGGCAGAAGCCACCCCGCGGAAGCGCAAGCGTGGTCCGAAGTATTGCGGTTTAGCGGCCAGCCACAACAGTGCAGACAACACCAAGGCACGCGATTTACGTGTGAAACTGTATTGTTTCGTGTCGCACGAGAAATACAGGCGGCAAGCGTGGATAGCTGACAGCGCTGTCTCGCCTTCTATTTTGGTTGTCTGAGTTCATCGCTTTCGTTCGTTTCGACTACCTGAATCGGTAAGTTACGCGGCGCATGCACGCAGCGACTACAGCAATGATTACACGCTGTCTTCTCGCATTGTGAAAGTCCAGTTACGGTTGTAGGTGAAACAACTTTGTGTTTTGATTCCCCGTGTTCGTGAGACCTACCCGTCGTTGTTGAACGTTGAAACTCGCGTTATACCGTTAGCGTTGCGCGGTTGGTTGAATTCAACTGAACTCGGCACATTGTCAGAAGTTCGGCGCCTGCAATTCGCGCGTCGGGAAGGCTGCTTTATCACGCCGGAACGGACGTCCGTGCATTTTCAGCAAGCTTTGACATCGTTCTGCAGGTTTGCTTTGTTTTTGTCACTTTATTAGTGTGATATATATTTAAGCCGCTAAATACAACTGGCACTTAATACATGCTTTGCAATTGCAACCTTGAAGTAACCTTTTGTCACCTTCTGACTTCGTGCGATTTTGTAGCCGCGTTCGCGCAGCAGGTTTTATACGCCTGTCAAGTCTATATCATAAAAAGAGACTGCAAGCATGACACGAGAGCCGAAAAAACGAGGCGAGCAGTTCATCTTGCTTCACAGTGGTTAAAGCTCAGCTAGCTGCCTCGCGTCTTAATCGGCGGGTGATTCTCCAGCGGCACGGAGGACTTGACTCTAACCTTCTCAGGAAACAGGGCCATGGCCGTGTAATTTCTTTTTTTCGCACGCCGCAAACGTTTGTTCACGAAAGTACACGGCTGCTACTGTAAAGCATGCCATATCAAAACAACAATCATATGATTCGTAGTTCACACCGCAGAACATCGATAGCGTGTACGGCTTCATTTCGGGGTGCATGTGAACCATTATTCATCTTTAGCATGACAGAATGAGACTTACCTCGAGGTATACGTCCTACACGGTGTAATCACGACTTGGGAAATGCATTTCGCTTTGAGTCGGGCGTCGTTGTCGTCGATCGTCTGCTCTTCACCGTTAAGGTGATTGACGAGCCTTTCTCCTTTTATCAAGTTCGCTTTTCGGAAGTGCCAGTCAAGCTTGAAGATCCTTTTGAAGCCGCACTGCACGCGGTACATTGTGAGACGCCGCAAGTGCACCGCGAGAGCTCTGCACGTGCACGGAAGCGAGCGGCAACGCGGTGGAGAGAAGGGAAAACGCTCGCTATTGACCACGGCCACCTGTATCGGGGCGGCCACCTGGATCCAGGTGGCCGTGTACTGACACCCCAGTTTCTCTTTTTCTGCCAGAGATGGCACTGCCTGTCAAGAGCAGCAGCGCCGCTAAGCGCTGCTTGGGAAGCCTATGGGCACGTACTTACTGCCTTTCAGTACCTAAGGGCAGAGTGAGAAAAAACTAAGGAGATGGCTTTCGACTTCGAGCTGTCTTGGGTGATTGCATAAGGCACCCTTCTCATAATTTTTGCGTTAACAAGTTGACTTGAGCTTAGCTCAAGTCAATTTGTTCAAGACAACGCCAGCACAATAGTACCTTAAAGGGAACGCCGACGTCACACCTTTCGACACATTGTAGGGCGTGTGGATGTAAACGGTTCTTCGAAAACACTGTCATCTTGCACAAGCATAGAGATAAAAGGGCACGTGAACTTGCGGAAGCGTACTTCATTAAAGGTGCGGGAGATGAGTGCATATCTGAGCCGTCCGTCTGCCTTTTAGATTGTGAGCTACGTACGCTTAACGAGTTCTTTGACGACAGGTAACTTCCGCGCATGCGTTGTTGGTTTTCTGGTGTTTGATTTTTTCTTTCAATAAACTTCAGTTGTTAGACAGCGCTCGTCTCGTGTCCTCTTCTTTGTGCTCCGTCCAGTTCGCGCTGAAAATTTTTTAAGAATACATCAGTTCCAACTCGCCCACCTCTCTACTTTACTGGAGCTTAGCTCACACGAATATAAATCTGCTAATAGGTCATTCAGTTTCATATATATCATGCAGCAGAACACTCAACAATATGTCTTAAATATACTTTTACTGTTCAGGTTTAAGTATGTTTATGTCTATTTCCAGGACGAGGTTTATGGTCGGGTAATGATGGCGTCGGTAGGCTGCATCAGCTCACGTTTTCTTCCTCTTCTACTTCACGGCTCATACCCGTTGCGTTCGTTGGTTCACAGACGAAGCCCGCTGGGTGGATCCGAATCACTGATAAAGTGTCGTGTGAGATTGCTTCAGACCGGCACCATGTACCAGCAGGGTGCGGTATCACCAGTAGTCCTGGTGAAGAAGGATGGCTCTGCGTTTCTGTGCCGGTTGCAGTCGTTTGAACAAGATCACGAAGAAGGACGTGTATCCACTGCCACGGATAGAAGATGCCTTGGATCGACCCTGCAATGCAAAGTGCGTGTTTTTGATGCACCTCAAGACACATTGAAGTCGACGAGAGAGACCGCGAGAAGACGGCATTTATAACACCGGGTGGCCTGTTTGAATTCAAGGTCATGCCATTTGGCCTTTGCTCAGCGCCTGCTATATTCCGTTATCGACACAGTGCTGGCTGGATTAAAGTGGCACACTTGCCTTGTCTACCTGTATTAGGGCGTTGTCTTCGCTCCCAGCTTTGACGAACGCCTCCGACGCCTTAGAACCGTGCTTCAGGCAATTAGGGCATCTAGCCTAACGCTCAAAGCGGAGTAGTGGTGATTTGCGTGCGACAAGATCCTCAGCTTTGCACATGTGGTCAGCAACTCTGGAGTCCGCCCCGACCCGCAGGAGACAGCCGTATTGGATGCGAGCAGCTTTTGCTTGTGGCTGTGTCCATCCTTCCCTCACGCGTCCGCTCCCCACTGCGCATGCGCCAACTCCACCTCCACACCACCTCCTTGCGTGAGCGCTAGGAGGTGGCGTGAGCGCTACCTGCGCTTCGTTTCTCCTCTCCCGTTTCTCTCTCTCCGCCACAGCTTTGCGCTTGTATACAATGCGGCGCTCGCTCGCTCCCGTTGCACTCTGCTTCGCAACGGCGCTATGGACGCTCGCGAAACTGAACGTAAACGGCCACGCCGGCAAGCGAATCTCGAAGCTCCGAGGCAACGCGAAGCCGAAACGCAACGGAAACATCGAGCTGGGAGGGGGGGTGGGGTAACATAAGCGGTACACAACATATACACAACTCCACACATAAAGGAAACATACACGGAAACGTACAAATTGAACAACAATAGAAACACAAGTGAACACCCAGCGCTGCTTCGCACCCCAACATGGTTCCCTTTAGTGAGTGATGGTGTAATTTTTTTGTTACATTCCCACAACCCGCCGACAAGAAACGTGTGCGGTGATTTCTCGGCCTGTGTGCCCATTAGAGGTCTTTTATAAAATACTTTGCGCGCATCGCCGAGCCACTTACTATTCGGACCTGAACCAGCGTCGAGTTTAAGTGGAAAAAGCCCCAGGTGGAAGCATTCAGAGAACTGAAACGACGCTTACAGTCGCCACCGATTCTGGCCCGGTTCGACGAAAACGCCGATGGCGAGCCAGACGCCAAAGCAAGCTGTTCAGAACTCGGCGCCGTACTTGTACAACCGACGGAAGGGCACGAGAGGGTCGTCGCTTACGCCAGCAGGCCGCTGTCAAAGGCCGAATCAAAACTCTCAACGACATTAAAGGAGTGCCTTCCATCGTGAGGGCTACATCGAAGTTTCGCCCCTACAAAGTTGTATGGGACCACCGCGCTTTGTGTTGGCTAGCTAACTTGAAGGACCCTTCAGGTCGTCTTGCATGGTGGCAGCAGACACCACCGTGCAAGGTGGTGCAGGGCTGATGCTTCGTGAGAAATCAACCGAGAGTGTCCATATAATTGCTATCGCAATAAAATGCGTTCTTGAAAGCCCACTATGTCCCGTGACAGCGGCCCCCTCTGGTTTTTGGTATGCTTTTTCGCGTCGCATGCTTTCATTGCGACGTAGCTGACTTATGTTTCTAGTTGATGAGGTGGCTGTAAAGTAGAGCACTGCACGGCGGGCTCTGGCCGGGCTCGGGCCTGAAGCTCCGGGCTTAGGGCCGGGCCCGTGTTTGAGGTGGCGGGTTCGGGTCGGGCCGGGCTTGGACATTTCTCCCTTCTTAAAGGGTCACTCAAATGAAACACTGAATCGGTTTAGACCGATTCAGACACTTTGAGAACCCGAACGTCATTAATTTCACCATCAATGAGATTATTAATACAGGAGAAAATCAAGGTCAAAGTTCGATTTCGGAATTTCGCGCTGAAATCTCCGCACGTGACGTCACTGATTTCAAATTGTATTCGTCGTATTTGGGGAGCTTGGCTCAACGAAATTTCCAGAAACTTGGTATGTTAAGTCTGTTAAGGTCCCTCAGAGGTCAATGTACTTCGTTTTCACCCACTATAAACTACATAGGGCCCAGTAGATGCCGTCAGAATCTATGACGTCACGGCCTTGCTGCGTGAATTTCAAGTTGGCGTCGTTACCTGCATTTTCGTACGAATTTTATCTCTTACCAAATGTCTTGTCGCGGCGAGCGTGGTGCTTTTGGAATGGTAAAAAAGTAATTTACTGATAATAGAAAAATCGTTTTTTTCTTTAATGTGCCTTGTTCCGCATACTCTGTGTATACATACAAGTCCCCCATTTTATCTCGAAAAAACGCTTTTTTTATGTGGGGTAAGCTATTTGGGGATTTTTTATGAGAGATAAGTACTGAACTGCTTTTGCTTCTTGCATGTGAGCTACTTGATTTATCTGAAACGGGCGAGCTAAAAGTAAGTAGACCAGGCGCTTATACAGTGAAACCTCGGTGATACGATCACGGCTCATAAGAATTTCGGGGTGATACGAATTTTTCGTTGGTCCCGGCCAAGGCCCATTGGCCTGCAATGTAATGGAGTACGGCTGTTGCGAACCGATTTTCACCCAGCGACGTTTGATACGAACGTACGCTACCGCCCAGGTACGAAGAGGTGCTGCCCGCGCCGTCGCGGAAGCACGTGTGAGTGCGGGAACGCAAGCGTGGGCATGCGCGCCGCACCGCAACATCGTCAGAATCATGGCGTAAGAAAAACACGTTTCTTACGGTTATAATAAACCTTCAGAGACGCGTCACAGCCTCCAAGATTGTGTGCGCGAATCTTTGAGGCTATGTGCTTCCGTGTGTCTTCGCGTATAGATTACAGAGGACATAAGCGCCGTGTTTTTTTTTTCTAACGCGTCGACGCGGGCTGCTGTCGCTGTTACTGTGTTTTCACGTGCCTGCCTCGTGCATCAGACATTCTATGAAAGGTGGACGAGGACCGAAAGAAGGCGAGGACGGTCTTGGCGAAGGAGTCAGGCCTCACAACGTCAACATGCGCGACCGTTGAGGTCGCACTTGTGCAGGCACGGCCGTAAATCTCCCAAAAACATCCCCAACACCTCCGCGATAACAAAATCACAACACAGGACCGTGGTTCTGTAACTTTGTGGCCTTGATCCATCGCGTCAAAGCACTTCTTTCGTTACTTTCGCTGCAGTCATGCAAAAAAGCATGCAAAAATTTCGAAGGGGCTACTGCTGTCGCGGGTCACAAGGCACCTGGTTCATTAATTAAATACGCGCGTACGGGCCGTATATTTACGAGTGCTGGTATGATTCCCGACATCTAAAAACTTAACTGACAATCATTCAGGGTTCTTCCTGACCTTGCTACGGCCCTGAAAAACAATAAATGAAAATGTACGCCAGCTTTCTTTTGTCGCATGCTAATTTTCCATGCCTTCTGGTGATACGAATTTCGGATGATACGAATATTTTTGGTGGTCCCGTGAGATTCGTATCACCGGGGTTTCACTGTATGTAACATCTCGCTATTCTGTGCTTTATTTGCTTTCGTTATTATTGTATATTTCAAATGTTACTCTGCAATCGCAGTAATAAATGTAATATAATAAAACTATACCTATGAGATGTCATATCGCAAGAGCGATCACAGAGCTCCAAAGCGGGGAAACGTTGTTGAAAGTTAGAGCCCCCCTCCAAAACGAAAGGACTGCTCGGAGTCTTAAAGGCACATTCTTTTTCTGTGACTCTGTTACGGCTCCCAGTGGTCATGTGGCGCGAGATGGACATGCTCAGCCTGCTTTGTGTGCCCACATTGTTAACGTCTGAGCTTTCGATTTGTTCCGCCATATCAGGAGTCTCAAACTCACCTCAGCTAACGGGCCGCATTCATGAAAATTTACTCCCGCACGGGCTAGGGCAATGATGAAGGTATAGAGCCTTGGAGGGGGGAACAGGTTTTAACTCTGCCGTCATTTCACAGCGGATGCGCCTCTCCCATATCTCATATACGGGATTATTTGGCGGCAGGAGTGCAACAACCTATCGGTGCCCATTGTTGCAAAAAAAGTCACAGTTTCACCGCAAGGGCGAAGCAATGAATGTAATAGCAACAAATTGTAGTGTTACAAGAAGTGAGGCTGGCAGCTAACTGTTTTGTATTCATTATCGCGTAACTGCAAAACGCTGGTGTAACAGAATACGGCCGCTCCAGGAAGAGATGCTCTCCGCATAGTCACTTTGCGTTGAGAGCGCACACGAAGAAGGGTATACGAGCCGCCCGCTGTGATGGCTTTCGAGATAGCGCGCGCGCCAGCGATCGCGACCGCGCCCTTAGATTTAAAGTTCAAAGTTGCTCCTCGCGCGACACCCCCTCCCCGCCTCACGTCTTCGCGTCTAACAAGGCTCGTTAAGACGGGCGGGGCGTTTCCTGTCTGCTTCGACGGCAGGACTCCCGAGCGGGATGATGTTATCGCATGCACCCTCCGAGCGACGGAAATGGGCCGGCTCGTTCGAACTCTGCTTCGGCCGCGTTCGTCGCGCCCGCTCGCGCGCTTTTACCCTCGGTAGAACGTACAATGCGCGGGGGGATCTTATCAATTTGCACTTTATACCGGAAGGACATGACGGCGACGGCAACGGCGACGGCAAAAACCCGTCGAGACTCTCCATATAACTGCTATCACAATAATAGTGCTGAACGGAGCAACTTGGAGCGCACCAGATTATCGAAGAAACCGAGGGGCATCGAGGGCACGTGCACGTGGCCGGCGCACCAGTTCGCCTTTAGTATTGCCATTAAACGGACGTCTCTCTTTCGCGTCTGGGGAACCAGTAATTTCGTATCACCCACAATGACTAAAATCTGGAAGCCCATTCTGAAATATAGCTTTTGTTTCACGGTTATATATCAACACGGTGAACGCAGGGGGTGCCTCACGAAAAATGTGCTTTCCATCTTAGGTGCCTGTGTATCTCAAGAACATACTTATAAAGAAAAAAATGGGATGAAGACAGTCATGTGCGGGCGGTGGGCCGCTAGCGAGAGGTCCGCGAGCCACGTGTTTGAGGCCCATATAGTGCGCTACATAGTGCGAGAGCTACGTGATACTGCCGCAAGAGCGTTGGAATGTGCAGGAATAGAATAGGTCCATTAAACAATGCGTGGCGTGAAGTATATTCGCTTGACGAAATATCTGGCTTGAAAAAGCACAATGACAGATTCCGTGCCGGGTGATGTGCCCTTACCTCGAACTATGTGCATCCAATGAGTAAGCTTCGGGAAGCTTAGTCGCGCCTTTATTGCCAAACTCGAACGAACCCCAAAAATATATTGAAATCGCTTCGTCCACCTCCTGCCAGTCCTAACCGCGTAGTCCAATGGCCACCTTCTACCGGTAAAACATCGCTCGGAAGGCATAGGCCATTATTATATGGAAAAAACGAACACGGTTCAACCGTGCATAACATACACTGCTGAAAATTGCAAGGAGAAGCACTCATAAGAGGAGTTTTATAGATGACATTGAAGAGAGGCACGACGTTCGGAAACGAGAGAAGTGAAGGAATGAGCTGGACAGCTATGGTCATTCTCCAGAGGTCCACAAAGACGATTGCCGACGCCTTCGTAATTCGCAAGGCAGATGTGGTGCGCCCGTGCGGCCAGCGCGAGCAGTGCAAGAAGCTTTAGTGCGGCAGGATATGTGATGCAACAGCGCATGGCGTGCTTAAAGCAGGAATCTCTTGATACTTTGATTTTTCTCACGATAACATATGAAGAAGTAAGTTATAAACAACCCCTTGCGCCATTAAAAAACCTATAAACTATACGCCATAAGAAACTTATAGACTGTATATACTAGCAGTGGTGTGGTATACGAAAATAACGCTATGACAAATAGTTTTTTTCTTCCTTTCGGCTGCTTATACGCATACACGTGGGGCACGCGGTTTCATACCTTTACCTAGATTAGTGTATTTACAGCAACGGTCACAAATTTGGTTCTTTCCCTCTATTGCTCTTGCTGTGTAAATGTGCTACAATGGTGAAAACAGGTGCTACATATCGAGAAAGGTGCACGATTGGCGTTGTGGTTAGAGCATGCTATAAATTTCAATAGGCTATAGAGTGCAATAAAAACAAAGTGAAGTGAACGTTTTGTTCTCTGCCAAGCCAATCTAGAAAACATGCTCTGGTGGTGCTCCGTGTTACGTGGCGGCGAAGCCATCACGCCGTTCAAATGGGAGGCTGCTATTACCAGCTCAGCGCTAGAAGAACAGCTATATGGCCAGTCCAACGGGCCCGCGACGCAGCAGAGAGACTTGGTCTTCCTGTTACAATGTCGGAGCGGGCCCGCAGCGTGCTAGAGCGCCTTCCGATGGACCATAATAATGTTTATCCATCCATCAATCCATCCTTTGTTGTTATTGCGCTCCTTATCGAAACTGAACTCGTGCTGCAAATCACTTTCCTTGCTACAATGTCTGCTACAAAACGGCCTTCATGATCCCCAGTGTAGTTGCAGAAAAAATGGGTACAGTATACCACTGCCGAACAAACATTCATTGTATCCAATATGTCCGCTCAACTGTTTGCACCATCAGCCTCTTTTTACAAGAAATTACCGTATGTTAAAGTATAATTGTTAGCGAAACATGCGCCAACAAAGCGTAGATATTTGCCACTTAAAACACCTGGCTGTCGATTCCATGTTCGGGAAAAAACGACCTAGACTACAGGTTCGGGCATCAGCCGGGCCTGATCTGTGGTCCGGCCGGGCCGGGCCGGGTAGGCGAAATTTTTTCTCGGGTTCGGGCCGGGCCCGGGTCTCATTTTGAGTCACCGGGCCGGGTTCGGGCGGGCAAATTTGAACGAGGTGCGGGCTTGGGCCGAGCCCGGGCCGAGAATGACGGCCCGTGCAGTGCTCTACTGTAAAGTTTCTGTTGCAGTTTTCTACGACATATGCGATCATGGTTTTCCCAGGCTTGCATACTTGAAAAGCAAACATCACGATAAAGAGTTTGAATATGGCTGCAGACTGTACAACTTATTGACAAGTTGTTGAGATCGAATTGACGTGGCACTTTTGCCTGACCATTCTTCGCCAAGTAGAAGTAAAATGCACCTATTGCACACGCTGCATATTGCGTATAATCCCCCCTCCCCCCTTTTCCTCTGACTGCAATGGGTCCCCCATCAGTTTCACCGGTATACAACGTGTCCCTGAAGAATCCATGGCTGAGAACCAGCGACTTTGAATATTCATCACATGGCACATAGGATACATTTTGCAACGGTGATCTTGTCAAATAAACTACCAACATGCCAGACATGAATTACCAACATGCCCAAGCATACGCTCTTTCAAGTGATCTTCAGCGCCCCGTACGGCTGGGTTACAAGAAAACTTAAAATATATATACGGCTGGGGTAAAACGCGCTTTTATTTGACCTTTTCAGTAGTCGTGTGCCCGGTAGACACAGCATTACAAATGTTACTACCGTAGACGTTAAACTAGGTGCTTGCTCAGTTGCTCATTGAGCCGTTGCGCCAATAGCTAGTACCCAAACAATATTAGTTACTTCCTTGTGAAAAGGAGCCTCATTTTCAACATTCGCCATTGACTGCCACGATCGAATAGCAGTGCACTTTGCTAACTTGCTCTCTCCGACGCCGCGGCCATGAAAAACACCACACTGCCGCGATGTTTGTTGGCATCTCAGAAGCTCTACTCTCGTATGAATTCTCGGCGATTTATGACGTTAATGCTAAACAATATATAACGTACTCTGTCTTATAAATACAGCGTAGATATCTTGTATTCTTTTTTTAAAGGTAGCACCATTAAAGACAGCGGTCCTATAGATCGCATAAATCATTATGTCACCGCAGCCAGCCGCAGTTTCACACAGCACATAGCGGCCAGTCGTGGTGATATCTGCACGTATGTGTGCTCGGTGCTCGCTAGTCTAGTGAGTTTCCTTGATGAATATCTGTGTGACAGTTACATGGAATAGTTATTTTTCGTCAGGTTTATCTCTGCAAACTGTTACGAGTGATTACGAGCATGTTCGAGCGGTTTTTATTGCTGTACTGTGTGCGACATCTTGAATACACCAGCGCCGATCAAGGGACAGCGATTTTCTCAGCTCTGATTGTTCCATTTTGAGGTAAGTTGCACTTATAATTTCAAACATAAGTGAACGTTTGTCCCGAGTGTGTGTGGCTTTCGTTATCACGGTGTTATGCTACCTCGCTGTATGTAATGTTAATATATGCGCGAAGTACACTACAGGCCGGTTTGTGTAAGCAGCCTTTGTCTCCAACAGGCCTGTGCCGTGCAATGCTTGAGCGTACTGGTGCGCATGCGTCTATGTAACAAACGCCAATATGTACATATTGTTACGGATGATATGGGTTTATTTACAATGAGGTCAATGAAGCGGCAGGCAAAAGACAAGGGACGGTCCGATGATGCCGAGCACCAAATCCCTCGCGCCCGTTCTTCTTCTTCGTTCTTCTTTCGCGCTCTTCCAGCGCCGCGTTACATTTTCCTCGGGGCCAGACGAAGCTCACCGAGCAAGTCAGGGGGCTCGCTGAGTGCAGGGCTTCAGTCGTGCAACATGGACAAGTTGCGTCTTGCGTGGACGGCGGTTACCAGCTGTCACTTTTGCGATGACGTAGATGAGCGAGTGTATATCAAGATATGGAAACGGCCGGGAGTGCTCCATGAGCGTGGCATGTAAATGATGCTGTACATGAAATGCACATAATGATTGTCATGTAACCACCTGCCATTAGTGTTCATCATACAGTCGCGTCGCGCAGCACCAATATTAGTGTATGTCAAGCTAGCGAAACGGCCGCGAGCAGTCCATGAGCGTGGAATGTAAATCGAGCCCTACACGACATGGAAGCCTTGATTTTCATGCTACCTGTTGTCATTTATGTTCGTCATACAGTCACGTAACCAAATACAAATTTTGGGGTATACCAAGCTATAGCGAAATGGCCGCGAGCGAACCATGAGCGTGTCACGTAAATTGTGACCTACACGACATGATTGTCATGATTGTCATGTTACCATTTGTCATTTGTGTTCGTCATACAGTCACGCAACGAAATAAAAATATTGGGGTATGCCAAGCTGTAGCGAAACGGCCGCGAGCGCACCATGGGCATGGCATGTAATCATGCCCTTCACGACACGCATGTCATGATTTTTATGTTATCATCTGTAACTTATGTTCGTACGTCACGTAACGCAATACCAGTTTTGGTGTATATCAAGCTATGGAAACGGCCGAGAGCGCACCATGAGTGTGGCATGTAAATCATGCTGTACATGAAATGCAGGTCATGATTTTCATGTTTTCACCTGCTGTTTAGGCTCTACATGCAGTAATGTTATGTCATACCAATTCTGGTATACGTCTCATTATCGAAACGGCCAGGACAGGACAAAGTCGTAGATAGATAGATAGATAGATAGATAGATAGATAGATAGATAGATAGATAGATAGATAGATAGATAGATAGATAGATAGATAGATAGATAGATACGCTCAAAGTCGTAGAAGTTCGCTAAGAAATGCTTCGCATTTGAAAGACCCTGAGCGGCTATGCTGCTGCGATGACCACTAGGCCTGCTCGCCAGAGCTATAGCAAATCTCCCTACGCGTGGCCCTCCGTAGTATGACCACGCACGATACTAGGCACCGCTGTCTGGCTTAACGTACGGAACCGGAGCTAACACAAAGGTACACACGCCCGCCGAGGATGCCGAGACACCCGCAGGCTACAGTCCGGCAATTCCCGAAGGGGACAAATGACAAGGAGTGAACACGTGCTTACCCAGAGCCGTGCGAGGAGAGAGATAAGAGTCCCGGCGCACACGTGTCCCGGTCACGCCGAATTTCGCTGCTCCGAGGCCGCGCGCAGCGCCACCACGAGAGCCGGCGCGTGGCGAATTATGGCGAAACATGGCGCCACTTGCCGTCGCGAGAGAACGGGAGAGGGAAGGGAATAGCAGAACGGCGAAATTCCCGCGCAAAGGCTTCGGCCGCGCCTCGGATCACCACAAAAACCACTTGTCACAATCATCGTTCACATCTTCTGTCTCATTACTTGGCGCTCTTTCGCTATCAAATGGCCCTGCGCCATAAACACCATATATCACGTGGTATCACATGAAAAAAAATTGACTAGGAATTTATCTACAAATGTAAGGGGGCTGTTTACTTTTAGCACTGTTTCAAGCATTCAATGCGCTGCGGAACTTGCCATTTTCTGCGCAGATAGCAGTTGTGCAATTATGACGCGCAAACGTCAAGGCAACCAGCGACAGACATCAGCCAATGCTACATGGCAATTGCGGTAATTAACTGCCCTGAAGCGGACTGCGATTGACGCCGCTTTTGGAAATGAAACCTGTGCCATAATGAACGGGAAAATACTGCAAATGTGCAACTGTACCGATGGGATAGCTGTCCTGTTAGGGCTAACGCCACCAGCCAAAATCAAGCCTGAGAATGGTTCGTTCAAGAAAACACAATAATCAGCGCAGCGAAAATCCCTCCCTGTGTTCCAGGTCAGTCACTAGGCTGTTTCGTAAATGGCTAAAATTGTACACATGACAGGAATGTTTAAGCAATGTTTTCAAGGCGCTGACATAGGCCACTGCGGCGTATAGCTACACTGCAAAAAATCTGGCCCCTAAACACGGACAAAGCTGAAGGTATAGCGCTGCCGAGCACTTTTCCGTGTTCCTAATTAAACGATTTCTCTAAAAAGGAGCCTTCTAACGAAGTGCCTTCGTTAGCACAGCTAGCACAAAGCACTCCGTCACGTCGTTTGAATGAGAACATTGTTCCGTGACCCAGAATACAACAATTTCCTTCAAAGAAGGTCTTCTTACGTACCTCCTACGTTAAGATACTAAAGAATGGTCTGCCCGTACTGTCCAATATAATACGGCACATTTGCCTTAATGCAAAATAATGGTTTTGTACCACAACTGCACCATAAAATCCCATAGAAGCTTTGCCACCTATGCAGGTGGCAGTCTCGGTATACGCTGGCAACAAGTGAGCGGAGGTCGGCCAGTCCACTAGCCACATACGTTACACGTCCGGTATGGGTCTGTGGTTGTTGTTTCAAGCAGATGCTTCCTGACGCATGAACCATAATTCCAATAGTTTTCCTCCACCTTCGTTCCTGAGCCAGCATCGTCGCATTGTTAAGGTCGAAGCTATAACCTGTCGTCTAGCAGTATTCAACAAGCTGTCTTAAAATGCGCTCCATGGGTGGCTTTAGCAACATTCCCACTTTGTCTTCTTTGAACGTTTGGCATTTTCCTGCCCGATTCGCTGATGTAAGTGGTATCGTGAACCCCACAACGTACTCTGTAGAGTACCCTGCTCTAATCATCCACAAGTGTGCGGTCTTTGGGCTTTGTGAACACATGTCCTAAGGACAAGGTATACACGAACACCGCCGACGATTAGAGTGGGATCATCTACGAAGTACAATGTGGGGATTGCGACACAACTTGCATAGGCGAAATGGGTTGAAGAAGGTGATCGAAGGTTAAAGAACACAAAGAGGATGTTGCGAAAACCACCTATGCAACCTGTTCTAAGACGGAGCTTGTTGAACGCTGCTGAATGACAAGGCATAACTTTGACCTAATCAATTCGACGATGCTACCTCGTGTACAAAGGTCGGGGGAAAAGAAAAATCTTGGAATCATGGTTCATTCATCACGGCGCATTGGCTTGCAACAACAACAGCGGCCCTCTACGAGATGTTTACAAGGAAATGTGCGACTAATGGACTGGTCAAACTCCGCTTATATTTGCCAGCGTATACTGAGAATGTCGCCTGCATAGGTGGCAAAACTTTCATGTCATTTTGTTAATTGTTGTGTTAAGTCAAAGTAAACATTTTACAATGAAGCTACACATCCCGAGCTGGTAGATGTGGGGGTAGCATGCCATGTGTAGATGCACTGTACTGTGTGAACTTGCTGATGACGGAAGCATACCTGCTGCTTCATGCCAAATAAACAGTGAAGTACACTACTACATGCTTCTTTAAATGCCACTTTGGCAGATGTATTCAGGAACACATTTGTCACAAGTGTTGCAAGCTTGCTTATGAAACTGTGTGCACGGCCCATGGACAGCTCCACTTCGCTCCTTTCTGTACGTCTGAAAAGGTAGTGAAAGAAAACACCTAGAGCAACAGCAATGTTCAGAATTTATACCCATTTTAACATTGCCATGGTGCATGTGCACATGGCCTCCCTTAGCATCACTGTTTCAGAAATCAAAAAAGCAGAAACGATATTTTGCAGATATTTCTGGACTCGTTCTGATCATATGAAGGACAAGCAGCATGATTTTACGAAGACTTATTGCTATAGTACACAAGAATTCAGGGTTAAACACACTACGTTCTAACGACAAGAGTATTTATGTACGTGCATTACCAATTCTATTCAATTATTGTCATGATGTTGAAGCAAAAGTCTTAACAGTTACAATTTTTGTACTTAATGCTGCCGAGAAGGCCGAGAGTTATGTGGGTGAAGAAATGAAGAATTGCGCATGTATAAAATGGAATCGGCTCGCACAAGACGAGGCGAATTGTAGACCACTGCGAAGGGCTACTGCTGCAGTGCACATATAATAAGGCTGAAGATGACAGATTAAAGCGTAAACGTAAAGGATGAGAATTAAATTGAGAAGCAAGGCTTGCTGTCAATAGCTCTTGAATTCTATCAGAACACAACATGACAGTTGTATATCCTGTACATCTTGACTCGACAAAAGTTGAGCTGAAGATGGCGGCTTGAATGAATGTCAAACCATTGAACAAAGCGTGTTGTTGGAGCCAATGTTTCAGCAAATTGATGTGTCTAAGTTGTTGCAGCAACGTTGATGCAATTCGTTGCCCCTCTAAAGACGAGTCCTCTTGTTGAATCACTAGCTCCAACAACATTTGTTGCTCAACAATTATTTCATGAGCTGTACATCTCGTTACATTCATTACAAACCTCTACTGTACCAAATGCTACTATGGCAATGATAGTGGGTGCAATACTTAAGCTGCAGTGTCATAAGCAGGTGACCGGCTATTCAACTCTTTAAATATACCAGATCCATAAAGACTGCAAACCATGAGGCAAGCACAACACAAAGAACAAGCGTAAGGAAATTGAAAGAGGTTAACTTTAATAAACGAGGTATGGAATTAGTCATCCCCATTTTAAGTATACAAGGTGGGTTTTTAACGAACTCCTTTGCTGTTGAAAAAGATCATGCTGTTAAAAAAATCATACCTGTAGTCAAGTGATAATTTCCAGGACGAAATTTCGTGATGCTGACAGCATGCATTAAACTTTATGCACGATAAGCGTTAGGTGCAATGTCAGAGAGGTGGAGATGATTTAATGGATAGCAAATACTAAAAAGGAAAAGCTCTGAATAACTATCGCAAGAATAAGGACGAAGTAAGGAGGGAAGCATATGATAAGCTAGTGCAATGTCTGAAGCGAGGTAATCTTGCCGTAGAATATGCAGTCATAAAGTGAGATCCAGTAAGTAGGCGTCACATGCACTGGTTGTGAGAGATATGGAAATGACGGACCACATTTTAAATAAATGTAAAAATGTCCACCCATGTGCGTGTTGGAAACTAGCTCTCATGAAGCCCTAGGCTTAGAGAAAGCTTGATAGATAAAGATGAACACATCCACAAGAGAAATCAGTAAAAGACAGATGGAGGATTGGCAGTGGAAAAGCAGCGAGAACAGCCAAAAACAAACTTGCAGGGTCTTTATGCGCAATGTCGAAAAATAAGCTACCTATTATAAGTTTTTTTAAGGAAAGAAATTTAATTCAGGTAGGAAAGGCATTAAGCCAATTCAAAAATTGAGCTTGGCCACTTGCATGTCAATGCTTCGCTTTAAAGGGAACACACATAGCATCCATCCATCTACAGATGTGAAACTGCGTCATGCAAGATAACTTATACAAAGTTATTGCTTTGAGCAATTAGCGCAAAATATTTCAGGAGAGCACTTAACTGTGCTGGTTAGTACATGATTACGATGGGAACAAACAACGCTGGGCACGGGACGGAAAAAAAAAGGTAGACGAGGGCGACAGCACCCTCGTCTATTGTTCTTTCTTCGTCCCACGTCCAGCGCTGTTTGTTCCCGTTTTAATGCAGAATATTTCTTTCTTTAATCTGAAGGTGGCAGTGTTTCATGGCTAAAATAGTTTACTAATTTGCATTTCAAGTTACATTTTTTCAGCCATAAGGAAACACTGCAAAATGCTGAAGTTCTAATGTTAACATTTATCAGGAGAAAGACCAATTCTTTCGTATGGAATACCGAAGGTTGATTTCTAAAGTTCATTGCCTTTGTATTTTGTGCTGTTCCCTTATCATTTTCCTTAAGACGGTTGTATAGATGTTCTTGGTTTATCTTGTGTTTTGTATATGTTATGCTCCTGTTTTTGCTTAGCAAGATCATTTTATGCGTAACTTATCACTGTAGCCCACTTTGCAATACTGCTTACTGGTGTCAGCAGTATTGTCAAGTAATAAATAAATAAGTAAATAGATATCCACTTTGTCATAAAGCTACTATGAAAACAAAATAAACAGAAACGTTGCACCCAAACTGTAACAGAGTCGGAAAAAATAGCTTTTGACCCATATTGCAGCTTAGCCTTTGCTATGTAGCATTCCAAACAGAAATGTCGCCAAGACATTATTGTGTGGTATACTTTGCTGGCAATTTATATTCCATTTTAAAAAAAATATATACTGCTTGGTTGTAAGCAAGGAAAAATTTACTGAAGTGAATAATCCCTAGCCTGCACAGAGTCTCGTTCCTTGACCTTCGCTGCACAGCACATTGGCACAGGATTCACGCGGGTGCCCCTGTGCTCATATAGTGCAAGTCTAAATGTTGCAGATTTAAGCAATACTTCTGTCTGAAGTACCATGCAAGAACAATGATGTGCTGTGCAGTGAAGGCAAAGCTTTTAGAAACTTCCCACAGCCTTGTTATTTTTCATTTGAAAAAAATATTTTTCGCTTGAAGATAATATTACAGCTTAAAAACTTTGTCTAAATTATCGCACGAGGAAAGCACACTATGATGTGTAGGCAACATTTTTGCTGGGATTGCTACACAGTGAAAGAGAGTCCGCAATATGGGTTCAAACACTACTTCTTCCAGGTGTCAATTTTGAAGACATTTTTGCTTCTTTTTGCCAGCAGCATTTTCAACCCTTGGTATATGCACTGAACTCATACTGTGAATATATTTCACATGAAACATTCAGTCTTTTTTTTACAATATACTTAAAAATGCTGCATTTTGCAATGTTTCCTCACGACTGCAAATAGCATAAATTGAAATTAAAATAAATTCGACTATCATAGTCATGAAGATTGGTGACTAAGTTAAAGAAACAAATTCTTTGTAGTAATAGCTCGACGCAATAATCATGTGTCAATTAATTTGCCTGACACAGCTTCATTTCTGCGTGCGAAGTTTGAAAGGTCTTTGCTGCATCATGCAATTCTTTCCCCGAAAATAACGCTTGAATGACTACTTCCCACACTGAAACATAACAGCACCAGTTTTACAAAATATTGGAAATGGTCAAAAAAAACGACCTGGCACACTGGCGTGAAATGACCCAAATAGGTATTAAAATAAAACAGTGTGCACTGTCAGACACTAAAATGAAGCACTAATCTGCTTGTATTGCTAAATTACTTCAAAACCCTGCTCTGAATAACTGCCCACAAGAAGTTGATTGCGAAAAATTTACTTTAACCTCTGACCTATTTTTATCTATCTCTAGTATAATGACTCCTAACCTTCGGCACACACACAAAGGCACAAAGCATTTCATATGGCTCAATGCCTTCAAACAGTACGGAAGGTCATATGTTAAGAAATAGCGTAAAGTCTGGACTAATTTTGACCAGCTATGTTTTTATAACATGCAAACATCGAGAAATACACAATAATTTAGTAACTCGCCCCCTCTAAAAGTGTTGCTGTCACAGCTCCAAATTCTATTCACGAGCTATACTGGCTAAAATATTAAAACACAGCTGCATTTCCATCTCAATGGTGGATGCACACAAGTATACAATAATTTAGTAACTCGCCCCCTATAAAAGTGTTGCTGTCACAGCTCCAAATTCCATTCACGACCTATACTGGCTAAAATATTAAAACACAGCTGCATTTCCATATCAATGGTGGATGCACACAAGTCTACACGAACAGGCATGCACTTTAGATTGACTTCACAAGCCAGATATCCGGTAATCCTGCCGTTGGAGAACGTTACCAAGTGTATGAGCTGGACTACTACATAAGCTAAAATGGATGCTTGTGTGTTGGTATGACAGAGCGTAAACAAAGCAGTGCAGAAGACTGAGCACACGAGCACAGCACTGTTTGTGTCTTCCTTTTTCTTGTGCTCCGTCTATCGCGTTTTTTTACACTAATGCATTAATTGTGGAAACAACTGGCTGCCGCAATTTGGTCATCTAGGTCGAACTTTTTGGGCCTTGTACCAGACTAAAGAGCTCTGTTGTGAAAGCAACAGGGTGTAACAATATTGCACTACAAATCAGGGAATACGAAGCATCGATAAGAATGTTCAGCCAAAATAAAAGGCTTCAGCAAATTGTTTAAGACACATACTCACAGGTTAATGCTCATTGACAGCTTCTACGGCAGCCCCATGATTTCTGTGCGTCCATCTGTGCGTGCCTTCCTTCCGCCTTTGGGCAAGTTCGTGTAGAATGTCTGCCAGGAAAACAAAAACATCAGAAACAAGTCGACTTTTTTTAGCACGCCTCACATAACCCAAATTAACTTTTCTCTCCCCATGAGGCAGCTGTTTAAAAAGCATCCAAACAGCCGCTGCTTTGTCTATGTATAGCTCATAACCAATTAGTAGCATCCAACACGACACCTGGTCATTGTCAAAGCATACGAGACAAGAAACTGAGACAAGTATAAGCAAAGAGCAAGCGGCTATATTTCGCCATTATATCGTTTCCTAATCCAGCCCGATGCATTCATCGCTTAAATTTAATTTACACTGCTATTTTGGTGTTTGCCCTAAACTTACTTTCCAAATAACTCACTAATAACCTATTTCTCTTACGCACTATATGAATACATGTTAAAAAGATGGGGCATGCAAACATGACACAAGAGAGTCAAGACGCCTAAAACGCTGAGATCACTAACTGGAGGCTCATCACCTAATCTACCTTTACATTGTCGAGAGCATAAATGCATGCCAAAATTCGATGAATGCAGTTTTGTACAAGCACATGAATGAAGAAATGCGTCCAATAGTCGAGGCCTGGCATATCGATAATGGCAGTGCACAAGACAGCCAACCGTCGATTAACTAGCATAAAGAAGAAATGAAATGCTTGAGCAGTTATCTCTCACGTAGACTATCGCGCGTGCCAGATTGATAGGTATCGCGTCTTGCCTGGGCATGCACAGATAAGTTTCTGTGTCTACTTTATTTTGTGCCACAGTCCACCTTTCCAGTTGGCGTTAGTGGTGTCTTGGTTTCTCTCTTGTGTCCATGTTTGCATGCCCTGCCTTTTTAACATGAATACCTACCAACCAGCTCAGCTGTCTGTTATACTAAATATGTATACAATCTAGAATTACCACTCTGTCCACTTGCTGATGTAATAATAACAATGGGGTTCTGTAATGTAAACGTCAAATTAAAAGCACATGAACCTCTAGGATTTGCACCTCCACCGAAAGTGCAACCACTCCATCAAGGATCGAACCCGCACAGTTCAGATCAGCAGCTGACCATTATAACCACTGTATTGCAGCTGCGGATGTTCACTTGGTAATGTAGGTTAATGTTAAGGATTATGAAAGAGCTGTAGGTTGAAGAAAGACATGCAATTAAGCAAGGAGCTGCAGACATTATGCAGTTTAGATATTTCTGTAATCCAAAGGGCTGGTGCTCAGGGCATGTACCTAAGGAACTCCTGTTCAGCGTCTCTTTTCGAACCAAAGCTTAGCAGAATTGATGTTCCTGTCTAGATATGCCCCTGAAAACTACAGTTAAATAGCTGCAAAGTAAACACTAGAAGACAGAAAAAAATCCATCACTTGTATGATATTAAACACATCAAGATGCAAATACACCAAACACCCTGGACTGTGAAACGCATTGATTGAAAAGATATCAGTTAAACAAAGCAGCATAGCAATGAACTTCCATGTAGCTGCCACAGGGCAAAAAGCAGGTGGCTCTGGTGCCATGAAAAATCTATAATAACACTTGTTGAATATAGCAGGATGTTTTGTATGATACTAAATGTATAAATTACCACTCACAGAAGCTGACATGCTATTTTAAAAATGAGCATTGCAAAAAATAAAGCAAGAAAACCACGTGACGTGTGAATTTACCATTCATAATTTAAGGCTAAAGGGCCCCTAAACAACCCCGGAGTCTAAAATTTGTGACAACTGCACGCTTGTACAACGTGAACATGTTGTCACATGAATTTTTTGATTAAGTGGTGTAATAATGAAGCCACAGGGGATAGAACAAACATTCCAGCTGGTTTCAGTTTCTCGCTCAGCCTGACCATCCTGAAGAGGGGCTTCCTCGGTGTGCCACTGTGCCACAGCGGTGCGGTGAGGAAGCACAGTCAAAGCACTGGCGAGATAAACCAATTCGCAACACTTGTGACAACCACAGATACTGCATCATCACAAAGCCAAAATGCCGTTTCGTATTGCAGAGGACTATTCAACAGTCAGCGTTACTTAATGTTGCTCATAGGCAACATTACACCACTTCGCTAGCAAAGAGGACTGGTCAAGCGCTGAAGAGGAGGCGCGGTTATTGTTTTTAGAAGTGGAGTGTCTGACATTTGCACAATGTGATTCCTGCGGCCCTCTGTACGAATTAGCGAGCTTGTTTGGGAGGTGCAAAAAAAAAAGAAGTAGGAGCCTGCTGACTGGCCCTTTAAGAGAATGTAAACATACACTGGAAGGAAGTACACTTGTAGACATATTACTATAAGCTATAAAAAACAGGCAATTAACATGCTCAATCCATGCAGCATAGGGATGTCTCACACCTTTGCAAGAACTTTACTATGGTGGCTGCATATTTGTGTAGGCCAGAAGCAGCAGGCACGTGGCTTCCATGAATTTGACCCGTTCGTTGAAGGGAAACTGCTGCTCACATCCTTGTAGCACTGCTTTTTGAAGATGCTTCCTGCGATAACAAAATGACCACAACACAATTATGGTCTGCAAATATCCACAGGTGACCTACATTACTGCCCTTGAAGGTAAACATTAGACAGAAGTCTGTCTGGTTGGGTAGGTAAACTGAGATAACTGATATTTATTCTCCAACCAAAGTTACGAAGACACGTAAAAACCCGACGTTTCGGAACCAGCTCGGTTCCTTCCTCAGGGGGGACTGCGGCGGCTTGGCAGCGGCCTCTTTATTTTTAGAAAAGAAGGCGTGCACATCGCGCACGTGCCTTCATGCACGCTGGGCCGCTTCCTTTCCCGCCCGAAAGACCGACCAACAAAGGACAGGGCGCCCGGCGTCGTTTACAAAATACCGTGTGCCGACTGCCCCTCGTCATACATCGGCGAGACCAAAAACTTCCCCGAACGGATTAGGCAACACGTCAACGACGTCCGTAAACTCAACAAAGAACGCAGCGCCGTCGCCGAGCACGCAGAGACGTTTGACCACAGAATAGACTTCAACGGAACAGCCATCCTCGAAAGTGAAACCAAGTGGAGGAGGAGGTTACTACTGGAATCGTGGCATATACAGAGGACCACCCAAAATATCAACCGTTCACTCGGAACTCTCCCCCCGGTGTATGCGCATGGGCTACGCTCCTCGGTAATGCGTGGGGTCGTTAACCGCCGCGAGAGTGCCTTAAAGAGGCCGCTGCCAAGCCGCCGCAGTCCCCCCTGAGGAAGGAACCGAGCTGGTTCCGAAACGTCGGGTTTTTACGTGTCTTCGTAACTTTGGTTGGAGAATAAATATCAGTTATCTCAGATTACTGCCCTTTCTCATTAAATTCAGCTCTAGACTAAACACTGCAATAGCAGCATCCTCCTACATTACAGGGCATCATACTGCTTTCCTTGGCCTGGTTTTTAGTTCAATAATTGTTTTCACCCATAACAGAATGTAGCACTAGTAAAGATTCGGTTGGGGAGGGTGCAGTCATAAAGTGTGTATACAAAGTAAGAATATGAAAAAAAAAGCATGGCTGATCCCTCTGTCATAGGAATCGGTATAACACGAAAGTGACACGTGTCTTCACAGAAGTACTGCTTATTGTGTAGTGATATATGAGAGCTTGTACAATGTCTATTCGTGTTTGGCAGCTATAGCACCGTTTGACGTGGATGCACCCATGTTGACAGCATGTCTATATCGCGACGACTAACGCCCATGATCATGATTAAACCGTTGCGCACGGTAGCTGAAGGTGTGAACATATATGTGGACACAGCGAATCGTGAATCCCGCGTAAGGATGATATCAACAAGCTCATAATCAACATTGGTACCCGGTATGCACTTCTTCAAAGCGTCGTCAATTAAGGAGAGAAACGGCACGGTGTGCGCTTTCTAGTAAAGGGTAGCCGACGCCTGTGCTCATGCATACATAACACACACTGCGCTTCAAAAACACGGGAGGTAGAGGTTCGTAGCCTGAGCCGCAAACGCGTGCGTCCCGCTGGCCTCTGTCTCGCAGGCGCTGCTCTCGCTCCACCAAGGCACGACATTCGCCCGTCGAACTCGCGTCCTTTCTGCAACACATATTGCAGCAGTTTTGTTAGTCGGTGCTCTCGCAATTGAAGCAGTCGGCGGCGGAGAAATCCCGTTGGTGCACGTGGGAGCTGCACTACTCCGATGAGCCGACGCACGCTAACACGAAGCCAAAGGCAAAGAACGTAACTGCGTCAAGGGTGCCTCGGCGACGCCAGCGCGGCCAGTCTACCGCTCTGGTATCGAGACGCTTTAACCATGACCTCCGATATCGCGTGCAATCTCGGAGTAAGCGCTAGTAAGTGTCGAGCGTGAAGTATTACTTCTTTTCACATCTCACAGACGGCGGCACCGCCCCGCTCCGCCAGCCGCGAAAGAGAATGTGTGAAAGATATAAGGCGCGTTCGCGCCGCGTCTAGCATTTTCTGAGTTAGCTCAGTCGGTAGTGCGTCGGGCGCTTGCCGTCGCGGCCGCAACGTCGTGGGTTCGATTCCCAGCGGGGTATCTTTTCTTGGTTTTTTTCTTTCTCACCCGTTGGCGTCCATTTTATCAACGTCATATCCGTGACGGATGTACTTGGTGGACCCCGGCATAAAACACTTTCGTGTTAAAAAAACAATGGCATAATTTCACATGAGATATAACAATTATCATAATTCCTGTAATGTCAGACACCAAGAAGTGTTTAATTGAGCAAGTTTTGACTTTAAGCTATCACAAAACAATGCCCTTTATGGAAAGTGGGATTTGCAGAGTGAACTCTGATGATGAAATTGGCTGTCTTTACTGGCTCTGTAGCTGCAAGTGCATTGCTAAAGCCGCTTGAATGCACTTAACAAGCCTGTGTAACGGTATTGACAAATGGACAGAGAAGACAAGCTCATTCGTTCTCACTTAGCTGCCATCACAGCAATACGTTGCTTCGTGTCAGGTTTCCTGGTATGCAGAATTCACGAACTGGTGGCCGTGCCATACCACAGTAAACATGATCGACATCTGCTCCAACTGCGTAAGTAGCTGGAAAGTGCTAAATTACACAATCAGCTGTACCATGCACACATAATGTAAATTCTAGCAGTGGCAACATTTCGCACCTCATACTAGCCTATGGGCATTGTACTCGTTGATGCTGCCAGCTGCATTCACTGTTTTCATTACTAGCATGCATAGCACATGCACACAAAGCACCCAATAACTGTGGGAAGCAGAATAGATTGTCCGAGGTAATCAATAAAATTGATTGACAAGGATTCCACACATCACTCAAGCCTGTTGTTTAGCATAAGTGATGAGAATGTGCAGCCAAATGTACACAGCAAATTCAGTATTGGCCTTGAAGAATTGCAAGATAGGTTGAAGCTTTCTAGAAACAAACCGTATACAGTAAAGTCTGTCCCAGATACTGAAATCATGAAGTTATAAATTTTAAAGTGGGCCGCTATATTCTTCAGGCACCATGCATTGCATTTATGAAAATGCTAACATCCCTGTACAACAATGCGTGCTGCAAGAAGTCATAAACATTAATATTTTTGGCACAATGCCATTTCGCAGTACCACGTTTTACAGAAAGGCAACATTTTCCTTTGCAAAACTAAGCCATGTTCCCAGGCAAAATGCACTGTCCATGGTGAAACACACATGGAGTACGCTCTTCTATACAGCTTAGCTGGTTTACTGGAACTAAAAGCTACGGTAACGTTGTCTTAATTGAACTGGCTAGCAAGAGCCTTCTCGCTGCTGTTTATGTGAAGTAATTTGACCTTGGTGGAACGTCACAAGAGTAAGTGGCACATAATAATGAGTGCGAGAACACAGTAACAGGTTGTGCAACAGCTACCAGGTATGCCCATTCGTGGAAACTGTGGGCTCTTCCCCCAAATGAACCAGTTGGAAATAACCCTTTTGCATGAATAAACTTAAGTTGGTTGCTGGCATACATAACATTGTTACTCTGCATTTCCATCTCATTTATCTAGCGCTCATTGTTTCTCTTCGACATGACTAGCTCAAAACAGGATTCTTCTTCGTTAAATGGAACTTTGTACATTACCTTTACGTTGGCTACAGATGCTTATTTCTTCTGCCTGAATAAGCACCTCCTATAGACCCTTTACATAAATACGCCACCTGACGGTGGGCTTTTCGTCAGTTTCGCTTCGCAAAGGAGCGTGGGATAGCCAGCGCCATCGTGAGGGCATGGAAAGCGAGCCAAGCGAGCTGTCAAATGCGTGAGTGCTGTGATGTTTGTGTTGGCGGCTAGTTCTCCGTGTCATCCGCTGAAATCTCACCGTTTGCGTGCTTGAACGAGCTCTTAGTACTCTCCGTTGGTCTTTCTGAGGTGCTTCCGATGCACAATGAGCAACATTTTGTACCCTTCAACGGGTTGGAGGAGCAGTTTGGCTCGACTGCCGCGGGTGCGGGACCGTGACCACAGCCAACTCGCGTGCGCGCCCGGACCAGGAAAAAAAAAAAGGCTCGCCGAAGCTACAAACTTCTCACCGAAGGAAAGGAGGACGTCGCTGTCGTGGAACTATGCGACAGCAACCGGTGAAATTCCTGCAGGTCTGCCGCAAGCCACACCACGCAACTATTTTCCGGACGCCACGCGTTGGGTATATTTGTTGAGACAATTAAAACAACACTCTGACCACGATTAAAAGCAAATAAAAGCACGACGTTTCGGCCCCCGTACGGGAGCCTTGTTCACAAGTGAAAAATTACTGTGTGAGCGGTCCGGTTATGTATGTTATAAAATGTGACGTAAGCAACGTGTGTAGGCGTGTGGAAAGTTTCCGTCATTTCGATTGAGTGTGTGCGCCGTTGTCTGGATCGTCATAGATTCGAGATGAAGCCGAGATGACCAGTTCTTTTCTCTATATGTATATTTGTATGCAGTGGCGTAGCCAAAGGGGGGGGGGGGGCACACCGGGCCTGTGCCCCCCCCCGAATTTTTTTTTTGCCATGGCACACAGAGCACAAAATAACACTCGACCACATCTGCCTGCCCGGCCCCCACACTTCAGATCAAGGTGGTGCCCCCCCCCCCCCGAAAAAAATTTCTTGTCTATGCCCCTATTTGTATGTACTAAAAAATGTTGACACGTGGCTTACGATATGCGAGTACTGTCGCTACTAAATGAACGGTACGCAACTTCATTTTTATTTTTCTGGCTGGCCTTACGAACCCTCGCAGTATTTCTGCACAAACAATCTATCGCAATTCACCGCATGCAGGCACTTAAAAGCAAGGCTACACATGGCGCTGTGAAATAAGCACGTCCGTTTCTGTAGCGCGTTTACAAAACGGCTTCCTTCCGCACGTCCATTTGACATGACGTACGGAGAGAGAGCACGTGCGTTTGTTATTCAAGTTTTACCGCGTACCTTATCCCTGTTCTCGTCGCGATATCCTCGATGGTGGCACATGGGAACGCAGCACGTCTGCACCATTGCAGCACGCCGTCTCTACGAAAAACGATGACAGTTCACGATTCGGCGGTGCTGAAATGTCACGCACTGGCACGTTGCCGAAGCCTGCGTCGTCTGCTGCGGTGCCCTCACAATGGCGGCAGACTGTAGTTTGCGTGCGCGGCGCTAGGGGCGCCCTTTTTCGAAAAGGGTCTATAGCATACTTGCCTCAGCCACCTTCTGGACTGCATGGTCAGCACTCCACTGTTTGTCGTGGCACTGCTGTTTGCTACCTGCAGTACGTTGCAAAACACTTCAGCATTAAAAAAAAAAAGGTTAAGAAAAGCCGAAGCAGGTGTGCCAGCAGTACCTTGCCCTTTGAGGAGGGAGGAAGAGCTCTGATAAATGGCTAATTCAAGACAAGCGTTGTTCTTCACAAGCTATTATTATGCGATGAGAGGTGGGACTTCAATACACGGACGCACATATAGTGCTAAAAGCAATTGAAAATTCAGCTGAAAGTACGGCTTGTCAAATTAGGTCAACGTGCATAAAGGATAAAAATGGGGCAAACCAACTGAACAAAATACAGTGTCATGCTGCAGAAATTGCATTTTTAGCAAATCTTTGTTATCTATTGCTTGAAAGATGATAAGCAATGTCCAAGAATGCTAACCCAAACGCTTTTGAGGGTCATGTTACTTAATGACAAACAAAATGCGCGCCTAAAGAAAACATCCCTAAATACACTTTATTTCTCCCACTGTACCGATTCACGATTCACGCGGTGGCTGATGATTATTCCTTCAGAGCTCGTGCGAACGAAATGAATGTTGAAGCTTCGGTTTCGTGGCGTTACTCTAAGTAATTTGTCAAGAGACATGCATAAATTTGACATGCATAAAACGCATGATAATGGTGAGCCTGACAAAAATGGTGTCTCCTTTCAGCAAATATTAGCGTACAGCAGTGCGTGCAAGCGAGCTAATTACCAAAACTTTATAACACTACCGACTACGTTCTTGACAAATGTCATGCGCGAGCACAATCCGCACAACTACAACCGCATACACTACCAACACGTTATGCGATTTTCTTCGGCGACAACGCGTACTACAATAAGAACAACTCACAATGTACGAAGCGTAACGTTCACTCACCTCTGGCAATAAAAATACGCTGGCAGCGTACACTGCTGGATGACCGCCGGTTTTCAATGGTGCGCCAAGCGAGGAATCGCCGAGCTACCGGCCGTCCCCGAGCGTCAAGGCATTTTCCAGGGCCACAGAAGGCGTCGTCGAGAAAGGATTGCGGCGCTGCAACTCACTGACGTGCGGAAACATTTGAAGAAGGTGTTCTTCAAAACTATGAATCGCGTCCGTCGGTCACACCGAACAAAGCAGTCGCAGAGATTGAAGTCGCACGGTCGGCATCTGGTGACTATTTGCCTGGTACCGCGTATACTTGCGCTTACGTCAGTAAACACAACATACAATGCGAGGCAGCGCGTTAAAAGTCGACCGCACAAACAGAACTCGGCACGACGATCACACGAACGCAGAACTATACGGGCTAGCAAGGTCTCCTTAGTGTCGTGAGCGAGCCTGCCAGGTGGAAAGATTGCGCGATCCAGCCTGCAGATGGCGCTGCCGCTCGCTAGCGTGCGTTCGCGCGTGTGAGCCTGCGCTCTGTGGAGTTTCCCGTTGAAACCAAGCTTTGTAGTTGCGGTATAAGCTCGTTGTGCAGGCCACACATGGCGCTGATAAACTGTAAAACGAAGAAAAGAAAACTCTGGAGACTATGCGGGCAGGTTAGCTTCGTCTGAACGGCACATGCTGGCGTAGAGAACAAACATGTAGGAGATTCGGGGTTTCCGTTCTAGTTTATTAACATTCTTTTTCACGCAGTTATGTTTGAGTGCGATTGCAATATTCATTGACAATTATAGCGATTACATCAAGAACAAAAATACAATGAACAGTGAATGAGACGCAAAGACAGATATTTTCGCGCAGAATGTGAGTAAACAGTGAAAGGAAAAGATAGGTGCATATAAAAAAGAAAAATAATTAATTAAAAGTAAGAATCAGCGAACAGTCAACTGAAATTTATGTACACATGAGGGACCTCCGTTGATGTTTCACGCCCACTCTTGCAGGCATACTGGATCCGTAGAAGCTCTGAATGAGAATCGATGCCTTTTCACTGCACGAGTAATTTTGCATAACGTCATGGAACAGCTAGGTTGTCATTTTCTTTTTAGGCATGGTGCGTTGGAGAGGCTAGAAAGATTTGCAGTCGCACGCGAGCATGCACGAACCTCTAAGACGCAGCTCGGAATGAAATTGCAACAACCACGAAAATTCCAGGGTCGGATCTAAGAGGAACAGGGTACCGGCGCCCTTACCCCCTCCCCCCTTTAATTTTCGACGACCGTAGCGGCGGCCGCTACGGGTCGCTGCGAGCGCCTGCACCCTAAAGCATTACTGCACACTAGAGTTACTGTAAATGTTACTTTTATGTGGCGGAGTTGCGCATCTGTTTTCGAAACGCCGCTAGCAATCGTGCACAGTGATTACGTCGAATAATTTTGAATCGAATAGTTCGAATAGTATGTATCACACATTATATAAAAAAAATTAGCATAAATATTGTCGAGGCCCAACTAACCTGCACAGCGTTTTTTTTTAATTAGAACAAGGCATGTGCGACTGTCATTCTTTTTGCTGCAAGTAAACGCTACTAAACTAAGCCCTACGCTACTAAACGCTACGTTTATTAGCGTTTAGTAGCATCAAATAGTAGCAGGATTTCAATTTCAGTAAGATGCAAGTGATAACCGATAAAATACGTCACACTTTAAAAATTATTATACATATAACATATTATAACATATAAGCCCGTATAACAAGCTTTTAAACTTAAAAAAATGATCAGGTGCGTAGCCAAGGGGAGGGTTGGGGGTTCCAACCCCACCCCCCCCGAAATTTTTCAATTTTGCTTGCGCATATATACACGCACACATACAAACACACGCACGAACATACATAAAGTATGGTTGACCCCCCCCCCCCCCAAAAAAAAAAAAAAGATTTCTGGCTACGCCCCTGAAACTGATTAATCTATGTCGGAGTAATATGTTAATTTAACCTTGAAGTGGGGCTTCGCGACATAACGCAATTTTGTTGGTTAGGTGCTTTCACGGCATAGCACTTTCAGGTTGCAGTGAAACCACCTTCACAGGTGGGTTACATGCCGTCCAATATACGCCTATTCGTTCATTATGAATACTTTGAAATTTCGGAACCTTAAATTCGTGTCGAAGCGAATTCGAATACTGTAATATTCCTTCGAACATTCCTAGTGCTCGAATATTCGCGCATGCCTACTTCGCGGCAAACAGACGCAGACAGTCTGCCAGTATGTCAGGACGGCAGCAAAATATTGTCTACCCTCGTTGCTCGCGAGGGTAACATGCACAAAACAACAAATTTAACCACTCTCGGTTGACCTGAAAAAAAGGTTAAAGATTTAAACCGCTCACATAGAGAACAGTGCTAGTTGCACGCTCCCCAGGCCTTCTGTAAACGCATCGTATCTGAAGAAAAAAAGATCACAGTTTCACCGCAAGCGCGAAGCAATGAATGCGAAGGCAACAAATTGTAATGTTATACGAAGGAAGGCTGGCAGCTAACTCTTTTGGATCCGATCTCGCGTAACTACACAAAACGTTGGTGTAAGAGAATACGGCCGCTCCAGGGAGAGGTGCGCTTTTCGCAGTCTCTTCGCGTTGGGACATGTTGGCTGAGAGCGTGCATAAAAGAGTATACGAGCCGTTTGCTGATGCCTGCGAGATAGCGAGCGCGGAAGCGATCGTGAACGCGCTTTTAGGATCAAAGTTCGCAGTTGCTGCTCAAGCACCCTCCCCCCCCCCCCCCCTCGCATCCCTCCATGCTCATTCAAGACGGGCGGGGCGTTTCGTTTCTGCTTGAGCAGCATTCGACGGCAGGTCTAACACGCGGGGGGATGTTATCGCATGCGCCCTCCGAGTGACGCAGATAGGCCAGCTCGTTTGATATCTGCATCAGCCGCGATCGTCGCCGCTGCTCGCGAGCTTTTACTCGCGGGTAGAACCTACGATGCGCGGTGGGATGTTATCAATTTGGACTTTATACCGAACATGACGGCGACGACAAAAACCCGTCGAGAGTGCCGATATAATTGCTATCGCAAGAAAAGTAGGCACGTGACGGTCTTTGGTTGGAAAATAACTTAACAGCGCAGTCAACTTTAAGACTTTTCGGCTTTAGGACTTTTAGGACTTTCTTTTTCTTTAGGACTCTAGAACACTCTCTCCCTAAATAAAAATAAAGCAATATGTCCGTTGGCATTTACGAACATGTACTCCCTATTTCCATATAATGAGAGCCATCTGTAAGTTCTACGTAGATCTTGTTCGTGGATCTCAAGGACAGTTTTTGCAGTGTAGCAGTAATCCGCATGTCGTAGCCAAGTAAAAACTTCTCATTGCCTCCTTCAGTACTTCGGTATATGGTACTACCAGCAAAAGTGGCGCCAATTTGGGCCGCATTTTATTTATTCTAAGCAGCCTAGAAAGGGCTAAGCGCTCTGTTGGTTGGCAACAGAGCGCGTTAAGCACACGCTTTGTTGGTTGGCTTTATGGAAAGATCCTTCTCGTCCTGTTGCGCGTTGTGCCCCTGGCCTCCAAGAGTTCGGCATTCGCGTCCTCTATCGATCGGTGCAAAAGCATTTCGACGCGGCAATGCTCTCACTGCTAAGAGGAAAGCTCCGCCGTTGAATTCCCCTCACTGCTGTTAGCTTCACAGACATGCCACGTGAACAGCGTAAGGACCCTTGGATCGTCTTTATTGAATATTATCTCCGGCTCGTTTACTTCCGGATACCCGCGTGCTCTTCGCTGCCAAGGGGGGGGATCGGAGATCTCTGTTCGTTCCGCGTTCGTTCTGGCGGTGTTAAGTCACAAAAGTGGGCGGTCCGCAGCTCTGTTCCGCCGAGAGGAAGACGACAGCCAATCGTCAAACGGTGAGCGGCGAGCTTTCCGGAAGTAGACGCACATCGTTGGTTACGGCAAAGGGAACGAATATTTCAAAACGAAGTGTTTCTCGCCTTCTAATAAATACAGTTGTTATACGAAAAGATATTGTTTCTCTTTTCAAGCTCAAGCAGTTTCTGAAACAGCAATAGCTTTGAGTGCTGATATTTATTGGTGTCAGTTTTTCTAACGTGCTTGCTATGTTAAGTCGCGCACGCGAAATAAAAAAGGGAAAAAAATGGTTGGCGCAGTTTGGAGTTCGTTTGGAGAACCGAAAGCGACGCCGCACTCGCTCATGGCTTCAAACGCATCTCGCACCTCCAACCGCAAGAGAAGCACACGTCGCAGCGCCATTTTCTGAAAATCAGCTGTTGCGGTAGCCGCAACCGCCGCATCATGCCGTGCGAAGCCGTTTGTTCGCTCGAGAGAACGCGTGCGAACGGCCTCGCGATCCGTTCGTTTGTAGCAGACGACATGCTCGTTATGACGCGGTATGACGTCACCAAAAAATAAAAGATCAAGCAAAAAGAAAAATGGCTACGCCCCTCAGAGACGTGGTTTTTTCCGGCTTCGTCTAATCGCGTGCGCCGCCAGAATGGGTGCAGAACGAACGGCGCTGAACAGAGATCTCCAATCACCCTACTCGTTATGACGCGATATGACGTCACCAAAAAAGAAAAGATCAAGCAAAAAAAAAAAGAAATGGCGACACCCTCCGGCCTTGAGTGGCATCTCCCGCTTCAGCCAATCAGCGCGCTTGTTCTTCCCCAGGAGAACGAACAAGTGGAACGAACAGATCTCCGATCGCCCCCCAAGCAATGCATTCCGCAATACGGGACGCAGTGCTGTACCGTCGCAACTATCGAATGACGAGTCGTAAATGGCTGCTGGTATTGCCCAGCCATATGCGATCTCACGTCTGCGTATATTTTAATACTGAACCGAATCATGGAAACACTCGTGCTCTCAAAACGCATGAGCGGATGCGCCAACGTCACTACTGGCGGCGTATACACACCTTTGTGCGAAAATGCTTTCGCTCATGTTCACTGCGTCAAGAACGACATTTCTTCATTCACCCGGTGCACTACAGCCTTTATTATGTTCTTCGTCGTGTCAAGATGTCACACTATAACAAGGTGTGACTTCTTTATATGACAGTAGAGGAATTGTACGGAGCATTCACGGTTTACCCGATTATCTCCGAGCCAGCTTCTCAATCATCATTCACTTTGTGGATATGGCGTAAGTAATTTTTTAGGAGCTGGCATGCCAGGTTCTTAATCTGGGGCGAAGTCCCGCGCCGTACGCGTAACCTTAGTTCCAGAGGCGACCGCTACAGGCACAGCTCGCGCGAAACAGAAGCCTTCTTCCTCTTGTTCTTCGAGCGCCTTAATGATAATAAAACCGCAGGCAAAACCACATATAGCATAGCCAACTGTAGCAGGCGGCGCTCGCTCCACGCCGGCGCGTGCTCTAGTTTGATAGGAGACCGCTAGAGGGCCACAACTGCACGCTTCCTCTTTCTTTCGACAGTGGTCAGTCTGTGCGCTTGGATACTAATACCATGAACGAAGAAGACAAGGCGATGGAGCGGAGAGCTCTCAAGGGAGCAGTGCGGGCTCGCCGCCAAGATCCTTGGGTGAAAGCTCGCGAGGCCGCAGAGAGATGTCAGCGTCGTGAGGACCCCGAGATACAAGCCCGCGAAGCCGAAGCAGCGAGGAAGCGGCGGCAAGAAAACATCGAAGAGGTACGAGCGCGGGATACAGCGGCCAAGCGCCGAAAGCGGTCGCTACCTGAAGTTGGTGGAGCCGACGCGCGCTTCAAGCGCGATTTCTTCGACCACACGTTCGGCCACAGCTGCAAGGTCCGCGACCGCTTGTGGTTCGACAACAACGTTACCACAATCGCTACTATAACAACGTGTCACGTCTTTATATGACAGCAGAGCAATTATACCGCGGAGCATTCAGGGTTTACCCGATTATCTCTGAGCCAGCTCCTCAATCATCATTCACTCGTGGATATTGTGTGATTGTTTTTAGCTGTGCCGGCTTTCTGCCTGCTACCCGACGTCGTTCAATAGACCCTCGTCCAATATACACCTATTACCGCTGGTGGTATGCTGAGTACCGATGCACTTCAGCGTGTTCTTCTTATCACCAGCGAAATGGGGCAAAGGGCCTGTTATAAAAGCCCAGTCCCGCGCGTTACGACGCGCGCGCACCTTCTATCTCTACCACCTGTACTTTCGCCTACTGGGGGTGGTCGCCCCGCGCGCACGCTTACTTCGCGATGGGTACGGTTTGTACGTCTTGCGCTTTCACCGAAGTTTGCGTTGAAATTACAGATCGCGCGAATGTCGCTTTGCTCGCTGCAGCGTTCGCGTTTGTGAAAAGAGCGCGCTGCTCAAACACAAAGTAATAACAACTGTGAATATTGTTCGTTCGCCCTCGTCCTGTGTATACCTGTGTAAACCAATGTATCCTGTGTATACCAATGACAGAGCGCTCCTCAAGAGCGCTCTGTCATTGAGGAGCGCTCGTCCTGTGTGTGTTCTTTTCGTGCGTCCTTTGCGCCTGAGCAGTAACGTGAGAGTTTCCAGCTGCTTTCCGTTCTTCGTGCGACATGCCAAATCGTTCCCATCGCATTCACTGCTTCGCCCTTGCGGCAAAACTGTGACTTTTCTTTTGTGGGCAAGAATTGCGCTCTTTTTCCTGATCTCTACCTCTTTTTCTTTCTCTTTATCTCTCTCTAGCCGTTCCCTCGTCCATCAGGTTTATTGTGTCCTTAGCAGGACAAATCGTCGCACTAGTTATGGGAGCGAAAGAAGATGACGAAGATGATGAAGCTACCTTAATGATGATGCTTCGTAATTATGATAGTTATGTTTGCTGTGCACAGAATAATGGTCGGCTTGAAGAGCTCCACTGTGAGAAGTATCAGGAACATTTTTTTCTGGCCTGACTACACGGCGCGGTGCTCTCGCAAGGCGCATATGCCGTGGCGAAGGATGTGACCTTCAAGAAACGATAGTCGCCTGCGAGCGTTCATTCCGGCTCCATCGTGTTTTCAGAGGAACCACGTCAAGTGACTCGGCACAAGCGCCAACTTCAGCAATCGGTAGAACATCGGTACGGCATCAAGTTGTGTGTCGGCCTGATGATACTTGAATTCCTCACAATGAACTACATCGCAGCTGCTCCCGGAGACCCTCACAGCCGCCACATGGCACCAGCGGAATAATTTGCATTCCAAAAGTGAAATACTCCTTCAAAATACATCATGGGACCCTGGGTCACGAACGTACCTAGAAGTTCTTTCTTCGGGGAGGGGGAGGGGGGGGGGCTGACCAAGGTAAATTGTAGACGACAAAGCGGATGGGGCAACTTGACTAGCACAAACGTGAATGACGCTCACTGTTCGCCACAAGAGCCCGTAGACTCGCAAAACACACTTGAAATAATGTGCATCTCACTGGCACGCCTGTGAGACACACTTCCGTTTTAATTGGAAAACAAGGAAGCCAATCACAAATTAGATGGACACGTGCAAATTGTCAATGCAGGTAGCAAACTGCCAAAAACAAGTAAAGAGCAAGCGAAATTGTCCGGTAAAAATGTCTATTAGCGCCTATTGAATTAACTATGGAAGCATTATCGACGAAGATATATTAAATTCGTGAACACTCATTGCTTTCTTGCTTTCTGTGCGGATCCAAGCCTCTTAAGCTGATATATAGCTCCTTTCACTTGGAGAAAAGAAGAAAATACTTCGCCTCGCCGTGCTTATGCTTCTTCTCAACAATGTAGACCATAACCTTACGTAGCTAAACTATACCTTATGTACATATATAAACATAGATACAGGCAGTTACGTTTTTTTAAATATAACTGTCGCCATATAAGTCAGCAGAGCCGGCAGTCCTGCTCTCACAACCAGACAGCTCGTGGGGAGCCATGTTTTGACCCTTTCATTGCTCGTTCCCGAACTCCTCACGGCAAATCATAACGTCGCAGTACATATCGGGCTATCTAGAACTTTGTTTTTTGTTGAAGATTCGCTCCCCTTCTCTATTCGTTTTTTTTAACTGCGTGATTGACAAGACATGAACCACCGGCGAACCACCGGCGAACGTGTGACAGCAAATGACGCACTACACTTTAGATACTATATCCTACAGAGATTCTCTCTGCACACCAAGCACGGGGAAAACGAAAACCTCCGACATATTCATCGGTTCGCCCCGTCCACGAGCAAGCCCATCACAATCCTTCAAAGCCGGTGTGCCCTTTGCGTCCACATTTATGGACGTGCACGCATTTGTCTGACGCGTAAAGAGGTGGTCATTACTGGCACCCGTCTTGGTCGCTCCTTCTACAAAGTGTCCTCATGCGACCGCGCGCGGCAGTCCGAAAGCCCTCCCCGATCCGTCAGAGAGGTCTTGCGTAGGGCATCTCGTTTACTGGGACACATAGCAGTGACTGCACGCGCTTTGGGTGAGAGTAGTTGTTGAAATCATCCTTCTTATGTTGTGCCATACTTCTGTTTGCGCAAAAATCACAGTCCCTCGTTTACTACTCTACAAGTGCCAAAACCGACTCGTATTGCTGTTTCGGAAGTTGCGTAATGATCCGTGGCTGCCAGCCCCGTTCAAATACAGCGCATGGCACTGCGTTTCTAGACGTACTGCGCCCATCGCGGAAGGTTAGAACAAAAGTCACATAATCACAGCGAAAAATCCCTACGTCGGGCGGTTTGACAGATAACTGTAGAAGCAGCATTCAAAACAAACCGAACTACTGCCCAGTTCTTGTGGCGTTTTCTCTGTTTCCTTTTAGAATAATACAATTTTGTCCATAAATGCTTCCACGAACAATGGCTCATTGTATTTTTACACTGAAATCTAGCTGCTGCTTCGACCCTCTCTCTTAGCAGATCTTTCAATTTCTGAACTGCTAATGGTTCTTGTTTCCTGTTGCCACTTTTCCATCAGAATTACTGTACAATAACAGAAAAACCAAACAAGGTAACGGTGACAATTTTGTGCTTAACGCTTTTGGGCTTAACGTTCACTGGAGGGTTTTTTTTTCATGATGCACGCTGTCTCGCATGGCTTTCATAATCGCGCGCACACTCAAGCGATCAGAAAACTGGCCTACAAGCACCAAGGGATGCCAACATGTACCGCCATCCAAGAGGTGTGAAAAAAATTTGGGGAGGGGCGAAGCATGTAGGGAAGGGTGTTTAAGCTCCACTAACGTTAAACCTGTGCAGGGGCGGAACATGCAGAGTGCGCCGGTGTTTTCCACAGCAAAATCACTGCTAATGGGCATTGAGAGACAGAAGAAAGATAAGACACAGAGACCCGCAGTCCGCTTTTAGTTAACATGAACGCTGCGAACCTTTATTGTTCAATTACACACAAGAGAAGTCTCCCAGCGGCATTACATTGCAGGTCAAGATCTAGTGCTTATATATGCGGGGTGGCCGGTGAACGGTTTTGCTGCGCGAGCAGTTGGCTTTTCAGGAAACTCGCGGGCGGCCGCTGCTTGAGTCACCGTTCTCTGTCACGGGCGAGGGCGCGTTCTTGTTCCTCGCGATCTGGCAGATCAGCGTCCATCGCAGAAAGAGAATTTCCATAGTCAACGCGCGCCGTTCGCTTTCTCAGTAAAGCTAATATTGGCGGCGAGGAGTTACGGAGTTGCCCTCTATCGGACGCGCCTCGATTGCGTGCTAGGCAGCATGCCGCCGACGCGCGCCCCGTAGGTCTTGCTGTCGGCGCTCTACAAAATCACCTCGCGGAAGCCCTTCGGGACATTTCTGCAGGTACTTTCGAAAAGAAATATGTTCTTTCCTGTCAAAAGAATAATTTTCGACGAACAGAAACCACAAGATAGTGTACAGTCGCTGTCTCTGTGCAGAAAACCGAGCACGCGCTTCACGCGGTCACCGCGTTGGAGACCCCTGAACCGGCTTCTTGCGTGAAAGGTAGTCACTCGCTGAGTACAAAACATGTGAAATATCCCGTTACAGTAGACTGGCTGTGTAACCAAACGGAGCATAACAGAAATAAGCCTCAAGCCAGCGATCGCACGGTTTCGCGACGACTGACGGTGCCTCTGCATGTATGAGCGTCTGCATGTATGCTCGTACTGATGGTTTCGCTTTTGCTACGGGCGCGTTTTGGCACCGCGCTGTGAACTTTAGGCCGCAAAATATGAGAATTTGTGGATACACAAACAACTACTGTTGCGCGGACGCTGTCGGAGCAGTTTAAAAACAATTTCGTTACAACTACGGCTTCGGTGCGCATGGCAACTTTGGGATGTGCCGTCCCGACGATTCAGTGTTTTTTTTTTTCGGTCTAAATTCGAGTACGTTTCAATGTCATTTGACAAGTTGTCTCGCACTGCGTATTGATCGGCCTTCTCAGAGGGCAAATGCCGCTGCTTCTGTCCCTTTATTCAGTGCATTCGTTTGGCTTGGTGCTCACAAAAAACGTGAGGAAATTTTTTAATGCTCCTTAATTATCGTTCCATTTGCATTCCAGTGAACTTGCCGCTCTCTTTCATCAACAAATTCATAGACACCACTTCGAGATTGCTGGTGGAAGGAGAACCAGTCTACGCGACCGAGCATGTAGTAGCATGCAACGCCAAGGAAAAGAAAGAAAATACAGTAACGTTCGCAGGACCTGTTCTGCAAGCGCGGCTGCGAACTAGGACCCACGTGAAATTGAAATAGCGGTGAATAAAATAGAAGTTATTGCAACAACCAGCAGCCGCAAAACAGGATAGTAAATGTTTGACGAGTACCCCAGCAATTTTGGCAGCAGTGTCGTGTCTAACGCCAACAGGGTGGCATCTTTCCCACGTAAATAAATGAGGCTCCAAGAAAATACATGGGGTTGGAGAGGCCCAACGTCAGTTTGAGAGTGGCAAAAATACATTTGGGCTTTTTAGCACATGGTGTTTGCGTCAGGGGAACGCAAGCTTGACTGAATAAATGTTATTGCCAACATAAATGCAGCACACAGCCGCAGCATTTGACTCTCTCGCTATGTACGTCCACCAGCAAACGTCGCGTAGCTTATGTAGGCGAAAGCCTTAGATGCCTCTTCGAACGGGAAGATTCACCGTCGCGGCGTCAAGATCAGTGACGCAAAAAAAAATCGTCACGTGATGACCTCACCATATGACGTCATCATGACGTCACAGATCTCCTAAATTTGTAACTTCATTATGACATCACCATGACGTGACATAACGTGATGTCACATGATGACGTATTCACACGACATGGTCCCTTTGCATTGCCTCCGTGATCGGTAACGCAGGCCGTGCAAAAACGCGTTAGGTGCGGAACGCTTTTGGATGGGGACGCGGGAGAATCAATACATCGACTGACAAGAAGAAGATGGCTTTCGCCTTCCAGTCATCTCAGGGGAACGCATAAGGGGCCCAGTGAGTTTTTTTTTAATTCAACGTGTCTAAACAATGACTTAAGTATCTGCAGCCGATCTTTGGACGCTGAGCACGGGGCCGACGATCAAGAGGTCGCACGGGAAGGTTCTGAGATGGTATTGCCCCTGATAAAAGCTACTCACCGAACATCGCAGGCCCAACGCAATAACGAAAGTCTTCGTCGGTGAAGTGCGTGTCGCACACAAGACTCGTAGCCGATGGCTACTTGCCGGTTCTTAGCTTTACAACCCATGCTTCACGCAGTTTCTTGTCCCGCGGTTACCGTTGAGGACTGACACTGGGCTCCGTTGCGTAAGCCCGGCACAGCGGCACCGAGCGGTAGAGCCCCATGTTCGTCGCCTTTGGAGGCAGCCACTCTATTACAATGGTTTCAATTGAGCAGAAAATGCGAGAAAACTTCCGTATTTGAACCGACCGCAGCGCATGTGGGACTTCAAGCTCATTTTCAAAGCACGCGGTAGCGCTCCACAAGCAGCCGACGCGGCCGCTGAGACCACGTGATCCTGCCAAGCACGTCACGCCGACGGTGGCGCCGGCGTTTCCAGTGGTGGGCCTCGAGGCCAATACTGACTGTATAGATTAAAAGCTGGGCCGCGAGACCCACCGTTTTTAGATTAGAGCGAGATCAAAAGGTGAACGTGGACGCAACTCGCCTGTCATGATTTCGATAGGTCAGGGCGTCGCCTGATCGACAGTCCGTTGCACCTTCTCACTGGTCGAAAATAACTGCCACGCGAGAAGCGCTGAAGAAACGCAGGCAGGCTGCAGTGTTGCAAACATTTTTAGGCCCCTTAACATGACGTGCGCGTTTCCGGTACAAACAAATCTGGCTTAGCTGTAGACGACCGCGTGTCCTGTGCGCAAGCCTTGAATACCAACTTGGGGGCAGTGTAAAAATAAATCCACTCCACATGGCCACAATGACTGTACGCACCATTACGCATCAATTCACGCACTATACGAGAATTAAGATCTTCTCTGTACATAGCTTCGAAGCTCGTACAGACACTTATTGGCGCAAACCTATCACAGCATTTGCAAGAGCCTTGAACGCGCAATAAAAAAAACTCACAGGGTGTCTTATGCGTTCCCCTAAGGCGACTCAAATGCGAAAGCCATCCGGTGTGGCTATAATACCGTGCACTTAATATCGACGTCCGACGTTCACTAATGAACTCAGCATCCTATTCGCTTTGATTATCATAATAAATGTGCACAGTCATGCCTTGACTCGTTTTTGTGAGGCTTTCGCTCCCCTAGACGACACGTGATCTTTCTTGCTCCACTCCTCTCGCGCATGGCTTTTCGTTCAAGTACACGTTCGCGTGAGACCAACAAGGCCTTCACCTTCTAGTGGTTGGTTGATCCACTACAACTTTGTTGTGGGCCAACCACCCACTGCCATCCTGTAGTGGTGCGCATAGGTTGGCCCAATGCTTTCGCCTTGTCATGGGTCAACCAATGCGCACTTGGAAGCGGTACCAACACCGTCAGACCATGCTTACTGACGTTTCTACGTTATGCACCGTTCACACTATTATCCAAACAGTCTACAGACAGGCACGCTGAGCTGTACCTGTGCTTGACACATTATCTATACTTTCTGCTGCAACCAGATAACAGTGTCGTCTCTCCTCAGCATCGCTCGTGTCGCCCCGCACAAACAGCACCGAAGTACCTATGTTCTCAAACAATTTAAAAGTCGCTTTTTAAAAATTAAAATTGCTAAAATTAATATAATAAATTAAGTTAATTTCCTCATGTCGGACCTTGTTCGTAACGCGCCATTGTAATATTTACTAACAATACATTAACAGACCCAAAACAGCAACCTTGGTGAATGCGACGTCCTCGTTATAAACAATAAGCTTGAACTTTCTTTTTATTGAAGTTACATTGTGAATCACTTTTTGTTATGCCCCCCTGCTTGGTCTTTCGACCGCAGTATGCTGTAAATAAAATAAATAAATAAATAAACGCGACACAGGAAAGCAAACACAGCACAAGCATATAACAACCGTAACAAAAATAAAGAGGAAACCGGTGCACGTACGTATACAGTAGTGCACCCAATCACGCATCAACACTGACCTCTGCTGCCTGACGTATCCGTCCAGCTGGCCGGCCATGTTAGCAGCGGAGTGGGCCAACAGGGGGAGCTGGTCTGGCCTGGCGAGACCGCTAACCACAACAACGCTGACATCTTGGAATGTTGTCATTGTTGCCATCACACTACTTTAAAGATACTTGCCATATCAAGCCTAAAGAATCATCTGCACAATTAAAAACTTGCGGATATTGTTTTGTGTTTGTTTGGATACTTTTACGAAAGAATACAACTGGTATTTATGCAATTTGCAGTGCGCGGAAAGCGTTTGCAAGCTGGTTTACTAGCTCGCGCCAGCATATCAACAATTCTGGAGAGTGCGTCCGCGGCTGACTGCGCCGGTTTACGCGTCGTGCTAAAGCCCCTGAAGCTTCGCTTACGTCGTGTATATCGTAGTTGTCATATTGTTCCGTTGCCTGCGTTTTCTGTCGCCGCGTACCAGCAACTCGACTTCAAGTGACAGCCTTTTTTTTTCCTTCAAGCTCAAAACTTGAGTGCAGACCAGGGCGGACGGCAAATAAGAGATGAGACAAGCACTGAAAGTTATGTACCAAGTAGGCGTAACCGAAGTTTTTATTTTAGTATTTTTCTCGGCAATGAAACTTCCTGTGCCGTGTAACTTTAGTTTTCATTGAAGCTTTCTGGTGACGCCTCGCTCACATTCGCCACTGCATGCTGCAATCGACATTTTTCTGCTTCATGGCTCTCTGCTCTGAAGTACGGCAGCAATTAGCTGATAAACAATGTGGATACAGGTGTCTCGCCATTGCAAGTGGACGCACCGCGCGACGATGGCCTACGCTATTTGGTTCGAGCTGCGAGTCCGTCGAGTGACCCTTGTGCCAGCGAACAGAGAAACTCTATTCGTTATGCATTGTTGACAGGGCATGCCTAGTAAAATTCATGCCCAAACAGGTGGAAATTCTAACTGTTATGAATCGGGCCAGCTGCACAGACAACGCTACGCTAACACACGGCTTCACGCATCAAAACACAGCAAATGTTTCCTGACATAGCGCCAACAGCGTATAGATGGCTTTGGTTGGCAGATTAAAACTTATTACTACAGTCAACTATAGCGAGCGTTTCAGGAACCGGCAACGATCGTTTTGTTCTCTCATGGCGGAACCTATGCGGTTATATGTTTCAATGCATGGGCCCTATGGCGAGCTTTTCCTCTAGAGTAAGTATATTAACTCTATGGCTCGCTCTCGCCACACGGCGTGTGCAGAGGCCCTCTCTTGCGCTCAAGCAAATGGACAGGACGCGACGATGCAAGCAAGCAAATGGGTCACGACAACGCACGCGGCGACAGCAGACGACGATGCACGGCCGACAAGCCGAGACCCTAAGGTGCTTCGCCCCTCAAAGCAGCAGAATGCAAAGCTTCTGCATAGCCTCTGCCAACATACTCCGAAGATTTTAACTGGAATCGACAGGAATCTACAAACATTCAACTCTCATGCTAGTAAATCGTTTTAACGCAACATCCTCGTGCATGCACTGCAGCTAATTAAACAGAAGAACCACTTGTCTCATTAACAAAACTTGAACTAGAAAGCAAGGGGTCATCCTGCCATATATTACAGAGAAGATAGTAACAAAACTCTTGAATGAAGCCAGCACGAAATTCACATAGGGCAGGTCATATAGAAATAAACTGAAAATCCCGCAGAAGAAAAGCTATATGGATGGCTTTATTAATGTGACATTGTATGCACCAGATTTACTACATACTAGGGGTGTGCGAATATTCGAAAGTTTCGTATATTCGTCGAATATTACATTCGAAATATTCGTATTCGATTCGAAAATCGTGTATTCGAAAATTTTCGAATATTCGAATATTCGGAAAATTCGAATATGCGATTCGATTATCATGCATAAAATAACTCGTCTTCCACATTTCTGCTGCGTTCGTATCGCTAAAAACGTTGCCGAGAGGAGCGATAAACGTCGTAAGTACACGGAGGCACGATATCTGCCTGCGACGAGCGCCCCAATACGTATGATTTATTGCTGGTGCATCTCCGACGTGCAGCGCTGTTGGCGATCATGTAACCGTACATTTTCAATATTATGCGGCCGTAACGTGCCGCACTACCACTCGTTCACTATGCGGGACCACTTCTGAAGAAAGACAGTGACCAACGTGACTGGTGGTGGACTGTAGGCACCTTCAGATACCCCAGTCTGGCAAAGCTTTGCCCCATTTACCTCCCTATACCAGCCACTTCTGTTCCAAGCGAGCCTGCCTTTTCAGTGGCAGGGGGGGGGGGTTGTCTCTGTTACAAGGGAGCGCCTGCTGCCTGATCATGTGGGGCAACTCATATTTCTTCATGATAACATGTAGTCATTACTTTCATTGTGCCGTGATATTTGTTTGTGTTGTGATGTGCATTGTGCTAGCCTGGACATTGTGTTCTGGAGATAGCAGTGTATGTTGTGTTACCAGTCAGGCTGTTAATGTTTTTTTTTCGTTAATAGCTACAGGTTAAATAAAATATTGTTACTGTGGATGGATTTTTCCTTTGATATTCGATATTCGATTCGATATTCGAAGGTGGATATTCGTATTCGATTAGTATTCGAAAAATTTGATATTCGCACACCCCTACTACATACCCTAGTCACTAGATGAAGCTGGTGCGAGGTTTACATTCCAGAATTTTCGGAACGCTTGTTAATCGTTAAAAACCTGTCACTGGGGCGTTTCCTGCGGCAGCACCTCGAGATTTTGAAACAAATATCGACATAATCGGAAAGGTGAAAATGGTGAGTCATTTTTTAGGTGGCGCTTTAGCAATGTGTATGAGAAGTGGCGGCGGGCCGAATAATTACGAGAGAAAAAGAGGGGGACGACCCGGGGCACGTGCCTGCAGTGCTGTCAAAGAACCCAGTACGTGTGCTCTTAAGGACCTTCGGGATTTAGGGACCTTCCGGATCTTAAGGACCTTCCGGATCTTAAGGACCTTCCGGAAGAGGGCCAGCGAAAGCCAGAGAGACAACCCTCATTTTATACTGGTCCGTGCGCACGCTTTTCGTAGAGCGTTCTTGTTGGACGACGACCGGGTACAGCAGGCATCCCGCTGCACTTTCCGTGCTGCGCACTAAGAGATTTCCCGCGTTCTTGGGGTACGCGGACCGCGTATGGCAGGTACACAGATGAGCGCCCCTTGCACGCCGCAACATTGCATTACCGGTTATAAGAATACAAACGCTGTATATTTAACTTCTGGAACCATCGGTGCGCAGGTCAGTAGTTGAGACACTCGTTTCGCATGCGGGGAGCGAAGCTGCTTAATCTGCATACAAAAAACATGAGTTTTATTCGTTTATTTGTTCATTCGCCCATTGTTTCTTGCTACTCGCTCGGTCTACGCACACAGTGATCCGCTAAAAACTTCTCCAAACTAGCGTATCACAGCTGCCCTTTGAAACGCTTTCACATACGAAATGCACCAACCTTTCCAATATAATGACACATAATGGTTGCATAAGGGCAGCATCAGTACCAGTGCTTTGATCGAGCTACAAATGTTCGGCTTGGCAATGGTATGTGCTGGACGCGCGCATCTTAACCAGCACAGGTGAAGTTGTGTCTCCCAGGTTGTCTCTACAGGGTAGCTGCTGCGTACGAGCAGTGTCCCTTTAGGGTCAGGGCTAAAGCCGGTGTGTTTGACCGGAGTGACAGTAGAGGGGTGGGGCGTGTCATTAAAGAAACAGGAGATGGTCATTCAAAAGGCGGAGGGAAAGAGGACCGCCGATTAGTTGTCCGATTCATGGAGGCTACGACGGTAATGGGTACATAAGGGCGCTTGTCGGTTTGCACTTCTTCATTGTTAGGTTACCCAATTGAATCTCGTATTCTTTTTTTACAGACATGCATTCAACTCGTATTGCATGAGCCTGCACAGGATTATTCTGCGCGCAGCCGGATGCTTGTTTTGCCGTCTCGCACAATCTGGCCGATTTCATGCCAGCAGTGACTGAATTGCGCGTGGAAAGCCCGCCAGAGCAGAAGAAATTGCCATGTAATTTTTCTCACCAGTACTATTTTATATAGTAGGCTCCACGGACTAAATCTGCATTCAACGAGTGCTATGGGCACGTATTTACTGCTTTTCAGCACCTAAGAACAGAATGAGAAAAAACCTAGAAAAAGAAGGCTTTCGACTTCGAGCTGTCTTGGGCGATTGCATAAGGCACCCTTCTCATAATTTTTGTGTTAACAAGTTGATTTGAGCTCAGCTCACGCGAACAGAAATCTGCTAATAGGTTATTCAGTTTCATATAGGTGGTAGGCACTTGACGTCATCCGCGAGAAGCGCCAGCGTCGGGGTCACAAAAAACTCGCTGCACGCGTTCTTTCCGAGATCTGTATGGCGACTTCGATGACCAGAGACCTCTGGAACACTTCTGCGCACCGACGCACGAACAGCACGGACTGCGAGTACGAACGGACCTTCAAAATGGCGCGGCGATGGAGTTGCCACCTTGCGGATCAAGGCTCAGTGCATATCCCCTATATATCATGCAGCAGAACACTCAGCAATATGTCTTAAATATATTTTTTCGCTTAAGGTTTAGGTATGTTTACGTCTATTTACAGGACGAGGTTCGTGGTCGGGTCACCGAGCAAGAATTCTTGAGGAGGCGAAACTGCGCTCGCTCGGGCGTCCTAATAAAGTCACGGAATCGGGCACAGCGCTCACGCGCCCTCTGTCGTGAGAGGCCGCTAGCGGAGAATGAAAAATGCATGCGTCCCTCTCACCGCGCTCTCCGATGAAGCTCGTCGGTTCAAGGCCATTCGTCGCCGATTCGCCGTTCGCGCTTCACGCCCGAATGGATGTGTTTTTGTGCGTCCTCGCCGGCTCCAAATTTTAACGCGACAGTGTTAAAGAGCTCGTGTCACAGAAATACTGGTGTCCGCGTCGGTGAGGCTAGCAATTGAGAAAGCGATGCGCACGCGGCCCGATTACGCTATCGCGCTTATTCTTAAAGGCGAAGCTCAAGCGCACTCCAAATTTTTTTTCGGTAAATTAACGAGAAAACTGGCGTCACATACAGGAAAATTACCAGCGTGATATATATTGTACAACGCGAAATTTATAATTTTTGATAACGTGAAGTCAGTGAGTTAGGTATAATTTATTTCAACGAATGATGGAAGTTGCCCTATATGTCATCAATTCAGATTTACGTTGTTGCGGCGGCCGCATTTAGATGGAGGCAAACTGTAAAGGCCCGTGTGCTTACATTTAGGTGCACGTTACAAAACCCCAGGTGGTCAAAATTTCACATTGTCGTTTTTTGAGAACAGCAGAAAAGTAGCTGGGACAGCGCACGGAAAGATTGAAGGCACGGCGTCTCGTAACAACACTGGCTGTTTTGTCAAGGAGGACTTCGCCACCAAGCTCGCCATAATAGCGCCGCCTGTCTATGTCACTGTCCGAGATGTGCTTCTCGCGAACGTAGTCACGAGGCGTCAGCTGTTGGTCCTTTCTTGGTATGGCCTGAGCCCACGTTTCAAACCTCACTGGGGCTCTAGGAACTTTGAAGGCAATTACCTCAGGACGCGTACCCACTGCTGCAGTTCGGCACGACACATTTCCGCCCCATCCAGAGGAAGCACTGGTCGAAATCTGCAAAGCACTCTCCTTTGTCAAGGCGCGAAAACCGCGCGCAAACATCGAGGAGTCGGCGCCGCCACCGCAACGCGCGGAAGCCACGAAGAGCGCTAAAGAGAAAGAAACCAGCACATGGTGAAGGGAACTTTCCCTCCCAAGGCCACCTACGCATGCGCGTGCATGCGGTGGCAGCCATCGTCTGCTCAGGGGCTACTACCAGCAGATCGTTTCAAGCGCTCTCCGGCCTATAATTCTGGCAGTATCGATTAGTAACTGCATCTAAAATATACGTCATATCTCCCGATTGATGTTACAGACAGAAATGTTAGAAATTTTACAACGTACAAGGCGCTATCACAATTTTTATGCGTCGCGTCCATAGAAGAGCATGTATAAGGTGGCAACAGCCCGAAAGCGTCATCTTTCGTGCTTCGGCGTAAACCGCATTCCGCCGTGAAGCTATCGCGCCGCCCTCGCGCGCTGCCACGGCCGAGAGATTCTCCTCCTCAAATACTTCTTTCGCCGTGGGTCGGGTAATGATGGCGTCGGTAGGCTGCATCAGCTCACGTATTCTTCCTCTTCTACTTCTCGCCTCATACCCGTTACATTCCCTGGTTCGCAGACGAAGCCCGCTGGGCGAATCCGAATCACTGATCAAGTGTCGTGTGAGACTGCTTCAGACGGGCAACATGTACTTGCCGGGTTCGGCATCACCAGTAGTCCTGGTGAAGAAGGATGGCACTCTGCGTTTCTGTGCCGCTTACAGTCGCTTGAACAAGATCACGAAGAAGGACGTATATCCACTCCCACGGACAGAAGGCGCCTTTACTGTGGCTACTAATACAAGCACACTAGCGACGTACCCACTACGACACAAATCGTAATTTTTATGAAGTTGCGAAAAACCCACTACGCCATTATTCGTCATTCTGCAGAGAAGCGAAGTACCATCTGCAGGAGGAGGAGGTAAAACTTTATTTGATCAAGGGATTTGGGCACGTACGTCCCGGGATCCCCGCACGACCCCACTGCGCTATGCGTCCGTGAGTTCATGCAGTTCCATGATGTGGGCGGCCCGGTCAATGGCGATCTTCTACTTGGCCGGGTTCGTCGAGCCCAGCAGGAAGGCATCATATGCACCAGGTTAACCACCCTGCCTCTTCCTTTTCATCTATTTCTCTCTCTCTCTTTGATGCGAAGGTTAATGACGATGAAGACTTATGGTTGAGCCCTTTGTAATGGGTTGGAAGCTTTAAACGGCCCACTTACGTAATTCGCATTGTGTGACGCCTGGTCGTTATTTAATTCTTCCAGCACGCTTTATAACATACGTTAAGGTGAGAAAGAGAGCAAGAGAAGGAATTACCTTTACTGAGACCCTGAGGAAATGGATCATTGGAGCCTTATGGGCTTCCTTGGCGACCAATAGAAGTGCACTTGCGAGGAACCCACTACGCTATAAATCATAATTTTTGTGAAGTAGGGAAGCAGCCACTATGCAATTTTTCGTCATTCTGCGGAGCACCGTGGTACCCGCTAAACACTTGTAAGGCATTGTGTGCACTTTGTTGATGCTGTGGCTCATGACGATGAAGCACTATTGCAGAGCCCTTAGTAAAGGCTTGGAAGAATTCAGCAACCCACTCGTTGCGCAGTTCGCATTGTGTGACGCCTGGTTACAGAATTCGCGTTGTATGACAGCTGGTTGTTATTTTACTCTTCTTCCATACTACATTACATATGTTAATCTTATTCCTTCCCGACATGAGGCCTGTATAGGGTCTTTTTGCAAAGCAGTTGAAGCACCGGCTCTGAGGTAGAATACTGGGCTTGCACGCAGAGGGCCAGGTTCGAGCCTCGTTTCATCCTGGATATTTTTTCTTATTTCGTTTTTGTTTTATTTCGCGCGATAGTGGTTACGGACACCGGCGGCGGCGGCGGCGAGGGACAACTACTGCGCCAAAAACGGTCCTTGTTGTGATCTCATAAGAGCTTTCGCTGTAAAAGTACAGTTTGCCTAGGGGACTGGCCAAAAGGCATTAAAGCCTAACAAAGCACCTGCCACCTGGAAACACCAAAATCCCACAAAAATGACGGAATGTTGACTGTAAAACTAACAGTGAATGAAGAAATAAGCAGAAATGAGTTACTAAATGCCAGTCACATGTGTATAGGAAACAGAACACATTACCGAAATAACCCAGGAAATGACATGAATAAGTAATATATGTGATTCAAGGGACACTAAAGAGCAGAACGATTTTTCTCATATTAGTAACGTACTCATTCACAATCCCAAAAACACCACGCTCGCTGCAAGAAGAGCTTAGTAAGCGAGAAGAAAATGCGCAAAAACAAAATGTGGGTGGCGACGCCGCGTTGAAGTTTCGGCACCATTTGCCCTGACATCACATGTTTTGACGGCGCCTACTAGGTACTACGTAGTTCCTAATCGGTAAAAATGAAGTACATTGTCCACTGAGGTAGCCATAGACTTAACATACCATATTTGGGGTAATTTTGTTGAGCCAATGGCGCCGAAATACGGTAAATGTACTTTGAAATCTGTCACGTCACGCGGGAATATTACGGCGCGAAATTTAAAAATGAAACTTTGAACTTGATTTCCTCCTCTAATAATAAACCTATGATGGCGAAATTGACGACATTACAATTCTCAGAGCACAATTTATCAATCTAAACCGATTCATTGTTTCTCTTTAGTTACCCTTTACCAAATGCACAAATTTAGAGAACAAAAACGTGAATGTGATTTACATGCCGAACAGGTGACATACGGTTTCAAGAAGTCAAAGCAAGAGATACTTTATAGAATACAAAACACTGATTATGGTGATGATTTTGTTTTTCTGCATAGAAACTGTGAATGCATATTTCTTTTAAAGTTGCAATATTAGCCTAATCATCAATGACGGCAGCAACAAAAGGGCTTTCGTTCGGAAAATGCGCAATTTGATACATTAGCAAGGTGAAAAGTTGGGCGAGTTGGTGTTTGTTCATGATAAGCAGAAGGGCGCGATAATACGGTACACAAGGAAGAAGATGGACACGGGACGACGCGCTTCTAGCAACTGAAATATTTTTATTCCGGAAAGACATGTTTATATTACCATGCAATCATATCTAACCCAACGAGTCGACACAAAAAACTTAAAATCTTGCGCTCCGCCTGCCTACGTCAAGTGACGTCCTAGAAAGGCTATCTCCCCCTCCTGCAAACTGATAGAGGGGTGACTGATGCAATCAAGCCCCTCCCTCTGGATGACGAAGGCCTCTACGATCTCCCTCTGCACGGAGCCCCTGTGCTTGTAGATTACTGTCGTCTGATCAAAAGCAGGCTTGCAGCTACCTTGATCACACCCCTTGCAGTGCAGCGCCAGATGGGTGAACGGCCTTCCTATTAATGAGCTGTTGTGCTCTCGCAGACGCACATTAACGCATCTACCGGTTTGCCCGATATATGCATTGCCGCACGACAGTGGTATTCTGTACACAACACCACTTGCGCAAGGAACAAACTGCCTTCCATGCTTGATGGCACATCCTCTTTTTTCACCCTGTTGTGGCTTGCCTATTTTCTTACTAACTGCTGGGCAGATGCGGCCCACCTTATTCTCCGCGGAGAACACGACATCAACCCCATATCGTGAAGCCACTCTCTTCATGCCGTGCGACAGCCAGTGGACATACGGGATTTTTGCCACTTTTCTTCTTTCCTGCGGTTCATCCTTGACTGGGGAGGTCCGGGTTTCCTGATAATGCCATAGCAGGGGCTTGCGAAAAAATAAAAAGATCCTTTAAGCAGCGGCCTGGGACCTCCCCAACAGTGTCATCCAGTGCCCAGCACTGGATGACAGCCATCTCAAACGGAGAACTACGCCGGTTGTTTAAGCAGGAATTTTCAGCGTTCGCAAAGCTTGGACACGAGCTTTCGCTGCAGGAAGGCTGCGTCGTCCGGGGTGCGAGACTGGTCGTTCCAGAGAATGCAAGGAAAGATGCGCTCGACGTAGCACATGCAGGTCACAGGGGCGTGGTAGCTATGAAGGCATGCGCTCGAGGTCATTTTTGGTGGCCCTGTGTCGATGACTTCGCTGGGCCTGTGCAGGGAAGGATGCTGCTAATTGTAGTCGACGCATACAGCAAGTGGCTCGAAGTGCGCACCATGCGAAACGTACGGTCGCCGACACTGATCGAGGATCTACGAAACCTAATCGCAACTTTCGGTATTCCCGAAAAGGTGGTCACGGATAACGGCCCGTCCTTGTTTCTGCGGTAATGGAAGATTTTCTGAAGAATAATCGGGTGGCGCAGATCACAAGTGCACCCTATCATCCGGCCACGAATGGGCAAGCAGAAAGAATGGTGTATGAAACTAAACAGGCGCTTGCCAAGGATCAGTCAGGAACATTTGCATGCAGGATAGCTCGTTTTCTGCTTAAACAGCACACCACCGTTTCAGCAACGACGGGCAGAACGCCAGCTGCACTCATGGTCGGCCGCGAGCTCTCAACGGCACTGACACGCATTCAGCCGCAACCAGCTGACAGGGTGACCACTGACCACAGCGTTGCTAAATCGTCAAGAAAGGTAGCCATCGTGCAATCGGTTTTTTTCCGCAACTTCACAGGAAGTCCTGCTTGGGCTGTCAGAATCGTGTTGAAGAGACTCGGACATCGATATTGGCTAATCAAGCCAAGAAGCGGAACGGTTCGTGGGCACCTTGATCACATAAAGCCAGGTGCAGAAGCCTACCCGACAGAAGATTCGCCGCGGAACAATCAAGCGAACGGACTAGCAGCAAGTGATCAACAAGGCACAGCGGCGGCTCCGTACGTGATCGCGCTCCCAGTGGAAGCACCGCCGCCGCTTGATCTGCCCACAACGCCCGACATACAGAAGCTGAGACCAGGCTCGACACTTGTGCGACGCAAGCTCGCGATGACCAACCCAGCGGGTCCACGCAGCACCAAACTGCACCGATGCCCCAACATGATCGGTGTCCACCCGACCGATACGGTGGCCCCGTCTAAGGGGTAAGGGATGTCGTGTACCCTCACCTCAGCCGACAGACGGCCACTCCAGGTGATGCGCCTCGCTTGCTGCTGCTGTCCGGCGCGCTCGCGAGCGCGGCGCATTCCTTGCTAATCTCGTCGCCAACTTCTTCATCACGCGTTCCTCTTGTACGTTCGCTATTCGCCTCGAGATCTTTAAGTGGCGCCCTCTCACATGTGGCGTCAAAGAGGGGACTCGAGTGCCGCTCTTCAGGGTTGCCGTTGGTGGCTACTTTGCGCCAGATTGGCTACTTTACTACCCCGTCTGGCGATGAAAATTTTAGGTTGGCTCATTGGCTACTTTCTGGCTACTTTGAACTTCTATTTTGGCGCATTTACTAGCCAATTTCTAAAAATTAATTGCAGATATAATAGCAAGCAAGCATAAAGACGACCCATTGATTCCAAGCTTTGGTGTCGTCTTGGCTCATGCGCACACATGCGTCCCTCAGGCAAGTGGGTTGGCGCGCGTACGAGATCCCTACGCGCAGCACGGCTGAAAAAACGGAGTGAGGAGGTCGCGCGCATGTAGGCAACCCGCGCGTGGCTAGCACGCTCACGCTGCTACACGCTCGTGACACTGCTAAAGACACTCACTACTAGAGTCACTGGAAAATCAGAGTACCGCAAAGGTAGGCTGCACGCGGGCAACATTGGGTGGCGGCGGCCATGTCCCTTCCAGACCGTCCGGCGCGTTGCTAGCGTGTGTTGAGAAGTGACCGATCTTTTAGCCTCAGTGCCGTGTTACGCTCGGCAGAACGGCATTATGTGTGTGTTTCTACAAGAGGATATTAGAAGTGATTTCGAGTCATCGACAGGTATGAATCGACTGCGCAGTTAGCGGTGTAACTAATGAAACGTACGGCGAATGTTGCCATGTGCTCGCGAACTCTCTTCATGGCATCATCGGTCTCTTTTCGTGTCACGCCCGGGCGTGCTCGCTAGGTCCGGATCTGTAAACATAGTTGCATAAGCGCAGTGACATCGTGCGAGATGCCATTTACTTCGACATTTGGTGAATCTTGACTGTTTGCGCTAGCTTTGCAGTCGGTGTTCAGGTTCACTGCACTCGAGAACGTTATGGAACAACATCGGGAACATTCAACATTGCGTCCTTCGACTGATCGCTGACGCATACTTTGTTTGCGCACCGTGCTTGCTGTTCAACTGGTTGATATGTGTAATAGAAGTTGTGTGTGTACGGTAATTGGAAGTTGTGCGCGACGTCTTGATTCGGAACGCCAGCAGCCGTACGCACGGGCGAATCGCCGTGTGGTAGGTAAGGTGCATCTTATCTTACGATACGTAGAAAATAGGCCATCAAAAATGATTGACATCACTACTTGTTTCATTTCCTCTTTCTTGTCTCCTGATCGGCGTGTGGTAGGTAAGGTGCATCTTACAATACGTAGAAAATAGGCCATCAAAAATGATTGACATCACTACTTGTTTCATTTCCTCTTTCTTGTCTCCTGATCGGCGTGTGGTAGGTAAGGTGCATCTTATCTTACGATACGTAGAAAATAGGCCATCAAAAATGATTGACATCACTACTTGTTTCATTTCCTCTTTCTTGTCTCCTTAATATTCCCAACGTTGCAATAAATTTGCGAATATTTTGCTGTGCACATGTTCCGACAAACAGTTCTTTTTTTGGCGTTGCCAGCGCGTAAACAGCTGAGGTTTGGTTTCTGCACTGCTGCACTTTTTTTTCATAATGCACTCTTATTAAAACTTCCTCGGCACGGTGCTTTATGTTCTTTTGATCAGAAATAGCACATCCCGGAATTTTTAAAGCGCATGCTACTGCAACACAGTATGTATATAGACCTAGGGCTCGCATAAAATCGACTCCCTCACTGCGTGGGATCTGCTTTTTTTTTTTTTTTTGCTGTGACCATTTCTCACCAACTATACAGTATTTTAAGGGTACGTTCGGTGCAATGCAGCCTTAGCAGCATTTTTTGAAACAAATTTAAAAATACGCTTGATAACATTGCCTTATACCAAGTTTATCAACAGAGTTCTACGCTTCTGTTTTGTGCAGTGCCAAAGATCATGCCACAATTGCCTTCAATGTATAACAGTAAACAGTTATTACTTTAATAAATCTTCGATTTCGCTCTCGTGCGTGACACGCTTATAACTCGGATAGCATGCGTAAGCTGTTCAACAGATCGAGATATAAACAGCCGAGCAAATAGAAAGGTATGTAGTTTTCAATATCGCTGACCATAGCGAACCGAAAAGGTGAAGTATCCTGTCGCATTAGATCTTTTCCAGCAAGGTTAGTGTAGTTCACTGCAGGAAGGAGTGTTATTCGAGGGGGGCGAATTCGTTCAGTCCAACTATGCAACTACGTAGAACGGCACTCTTTTGACATTAATTTTTCCCACACGGCAAACGAGATTCCCAGAGTAGCTCACCAGTAACGTTCGATTGATGGTGAGCTACTCTCTTCTGGCATCTGCCTGCAGTGGCGTAGCCAGGGGGTGGCACATCGGGCCCGTGCCCCCCCCCCCCCCGAAAAAAATGTCTGCATGACGCTTTTAAAAAAGCGACGAAGTACTTCTGGGGGCCGTAGTACTGCTAAATGTCCGGCCACGCTCTGCATTGAACGCGCCTGCACCCAAAGCGCTTGGAAGGGATATGGCGGCGAGAGGTCATGTGATGCGAGTAAGCCAATCGCGTCGGCGGCGGCGCGCGGAAAACAGATGCGATACTCTGAAATTTCTCCAGTGACTCTACTCACTACTAGAGTCACTAGAAAATTTTCAGAGTATCGCATCTGTTTTCCTCGCGCCGCCGCCGATGCGATTGGCTTACTCGCATCACGTGAACTCTCGCCGCCATATCCCTTCCAAGCGCTTTGGGTGCAGGCGCGTTGAATGCAGAGCGCGACCGGACATTTAGCAGTGCCACGGTCCCTAGAAGTACTTCGTCGCTCTTTTAAACGCGTTTGTGAAACATTAACGTTAAATTCCATTTGGGAAACATTAACGTCAAAAAGCGCCGTTGTACGTGGCTGCATAGTTGGCCGCAGAATGAATTCGCCCCCCTCGAAGAACATTCCTTTCTGCAGTGAACTACACAAACTTTGCTGGAAAAGCTCTCATGCAACAGGATAACTCACCTTTTCGGTTCGCTATGTTCAGCGATAGCGATATTGAAAACTACATACTACATACCTTTCTATTTGCTCGGCTGTTTCTATTTCGATCTGTTGAACAGATTGTGCATGCATTTCGAGTTATAAGCGTGTCACGCACGAGAGCGAAATCGAAGACTTATTAAAATAATAACTGTTTACTGTATACCTTGAAGGCGATTGTCGCATGATAATTTGCCACTGCGCAAAACTGAAGCGTGGAACTCCGTTGATAAACTTGGTATAAGGCAATGTTATTAAGCGTATCTTATTTTTTAAGAAATGTTGCTAATGCTGCATTGCGCAGAGCGTACCCTTACAATACTGTTTAGTGGATGAGAAATGGTCACAGCAAAAAAAATCGGCTTATTCTCTCACGCATTGAGAGAATCGATTTCATGCGAGCCCTAGATCTATATACATACTGTGTTGCAGTAGCATGCGCGTTAAAAATTTTCGGGATATGCTATTTCTGATCAAAATAGCATAAAGCACTGCACCGAGGAAGTTTTAACAAGAGTGCATTACGAAAAAAAGGTTTAGATTAAAAGCAATGCAGAAACCGAACCCCAGCTGTTTACGCGCTGGCAACGCCAAAAAAACAAAAACCTTGTCGGAACACAGCAAAATATTTGCAAATGCACTGCAACGTTGGGAATATTAAGGAGACAAAAAATAGGAAATGAAACAACTGAGTAGTGACGTCAATCATTTTTGATGGCCTATGTTCTATGTATCTGTTAGGAAATGACAACGTATTCGCAAAATAAGATGCACCTTACCTACCGCCCGTCGATTCGCCCGAGCGTTCGGCTGCTGGCGTTCCGAACAGAGACAAATACTTCACGCACAACTTCCACTTACCGTACAGACACCACTTCTATTACAGATAACACCCAGCTGAACAGGAAGCATGGTGCGCAAGTAAGGTATGCGTCAGCGATCAGTCGAAGGACGCAATGCTGAATGTTCTCGATGTTCGATAATGTTCTCGAATGCGCTATGAAGCGAAACTGAACACCGACTGCAAAGCTAGCGCAAAGAGTCAACATTCACCAAGTGTCGAAGTAAATGGCATTTCGCACGGTCATTACGCTAATGCAACTATACAGCTCCGGACCTTGCGAACACACCCGCCCGTGAAACGAAAAGAGACCGATGAAGACAGTTCGCGAGCACATGGCAACATTCGCCGCACGTTTCATTAGCTACACCGCTTACCGCGCAGTCGATTCATGACTGTCGATGACTCGAAATCACTTCTGATATCCTTTTGAAGAAACACACACACACACATATTGCAGTTACGCCGAGCGTCGAGGCGAAAAGATCGGTCACTTCTCAACACACGCTACCAACGCGCCGGACGGTCCGGAAGGGAAATGGCCGCCGCCGCCCAATGTTGCTCGCGTGCAGCCGACCTTTGCGGTACTCTGAAATTTTCCAGTGACTCTACTCACTACTGACGCTGCACGCCATCTGATGAACACAACGCGCATCTAACGTACTTTCCCCGTCGCGCGCCCGAACTCATGCGCTAAGGCGCAGCCATGTGGGCAGTGTAGTGCGGCGTATCGCTAGAACACGAGAAGCACGATACCGGCGCGAAAACACTTGTGTAGCTAGCAGAGCTTCTGCTTTGCACTTCCAGCGTGCGGAGACCACCATCTGTCATGGGAAAACACGCAAACGCGAAGCGCACGTTCCGAGAAGAATGGCGAAAGGACAAGAAACTGAGCGGTAAGCTAAATGCAAACTATACTTCAGGCCTTTATTTTCGCGTCGCGCCTCATAGGTATTTTTTATTATCACGTGTTACAGGCTGGGCTTCATCTTGTGACAATGGAACGGCCGTCCACTGCAAATACTGCAATTGCAACATTCGACCCCATTACAGTGATCTGCTCAAGCACGCCGAAACCAAGAAACATCGCGAGTCCGCAGTAATCCCAAGTACGCAAAGAGAATTGCCGCAGCTTCTAGCCTCTTCTGGTCAAGCAAACTATGAAAAGGCTCGCCGAGAGTTAAGGATTGCCTTGTACACTGCCGTGCACACGTCTATAAATGCTGTAGATGAGCTTGGCGAGATTCTCCATTCCGAATTCAAGGATTTCGACCTGCACAGAACGAAGTGCACTGCTATAATTACAAACGTCCTTTTCCCATATTTCACGGAAAGCATGGGCAAACAACTGAAAGGCTCCAGCTATTCCCTCATGGTAGATGAATCAACTGATATATCCACGACAAAGCAACTGTGCATTGTGGTGCGATTTCTGAATTCAGCAGAAAACAAGATTGCAACCACGCTGCTTGATCTCGTAGAGCTGTCTGACGGAACGGCGCAAACACTTCACGACACCGTAATGAAGACTTTGGACAAGCACGACCTGCCAGTCAAGAACTGTCTCGGGCTCTGTACCGATGGTGCAAATTCCATGAGTGGCAACCACAATTCCCTCTTCAGCCGTCTTCGTGAGAACAACAAGGAATTGGTCTTGGTAAAATGCGCTTGCCACAGCCTGGACCTTGTGGCGTCCAAATCGATGGAAGCGATTCCCTCTGCTGTCGAGCACTTGGTCAGAGAAACGTACAGCTTCTTTGCGCACAGCAGCTGCCGGCAAGGTGCTTATAAGAGACTTTATGCCAGTCTGTCAGTGGACGATGAAAGTGCAGAGCCGCCGCCAAAACTCTTTCGCAGACAAGATGGCTTGCTATTGCTGACTGTATCGAAAGAATTTTGGGGCAGTATCAGGCACTCAAACAGTTTTTCGAAAAAGCAGAAGAGCGTAGCTACAACGTGCGCATTTCGCGAGAGATGTATGGGGACAGAAGGAATCATGCTTACCTTGTGTTTCTTGCCCCAGTCCTACATAGCGTGAGACGGGTGAACAAAATGTTCCAGACAAACGCAGCCGACCCATTGGTTGTCTTTCAAGAGCTTGAAAACTTGTATTTGGAAGTTCTGCGACGAATTTTGCACCCATCAGTTTTGAGGCACAACTCAACAGCGAGCCTGCTATCGCTACACCTGGTGAAGATGAAGTCTATATTCCTGCAACCAGAGGTAGCGGACTTAGGTGACGCCTTGAGAGAAGAGCTTTCACTAGTCCCTGTAGAATACCAATGGGTCGTGAGAGAGCGCTGCTTCCAGTTCTTGCGGCAAATGGCGACACAACTCCAGCAGTGGTTTCCAAATGCTTCCTCTGCACTACGGAGGCTGCGTGCCGTCAATCCACATGACATAGACAGCACGAAGAGCCGTGAAAGCATACTGAAGCTGCCGGCGCATTTTTTCGGATGTTCCTCGATCGAGCTGGAGTCAGAAATACGGCAGCTTCAGAAAATTTGCGGTGCACTTGATCACACATCATCTTTGACATTTTGGCACGCAGCGGCACCTTACAAGGACACTTCTGGTGAATGCCCTTTTCCGCACTTAGCGCTGGGTGCACTGAGACTTTTGACACTTCCAGTTTGCCGAGCGCGTATTCTCTTGTGTAAACGTGACCAAAACTGATATCCGCAACAAAATGAAGCTGGACTTGCTCATGGCGATTCTACGAATCAAGTTTGGTTTACGACTTCAAGGAAAAACTGCGTCAACGTTTTTCTTTCCTAATGAGTTGTTAGATAGAATGTGCCAAAATTACTCTGGAAAGAACTGGATCTATCCCAGATAAGCAACGTGCACGCGGACTAACCATTAAATAATTTATTTATCTATTTATTTCCAATGTGCCTTGGCTTGAAGACGAAGCAGAAAGGAATGAATTTTGTGCTCTTTACTGTTGTGCTGATTTAGAATATTATTTATCGTTTAATAATAAAAGAAACTCTGTTCATAATATCACGTGTTATATTTGGCTGCAAATTTGGCGCTAAGATTATATGGCATGGCTACTTTTGGCTACTTTTAGCTTGGATTCTGGCTCCTTTTAAAACCTGCCCAACGGTAACACTGCCGCTCTTCGCGCGCGCGCTTCCGCTACGTGAAGGCTGCTCGACGCAAGCGGCCAGTCTCTCCTGCTCGAGTTACTGAAACATTAGTGGGCAAGTTCATAAAGCAATTTGTACTGAATGTTCAAGCAAAATGCCCAGCGAAATTGAGCAGAGTTGCCGTCAGGAGCAGGTTCAGTGTCGATTGCTCCTGGTGTCGTCTGCTAGCCATCAATGTGTGCATCTGCATGTCTGGCGCCGATTTCTTTTCGCGACTGTCCTATAGCTGCGGCGCACTCAAAATGACCTTCCGGCCCATTATGGATCCCTGATTCCAGCGTTCGGGCTTTCGGCTACCGTGTCTGCGATAAAGCGCGGTTGTCAGGCCTGTTGCTTCGATGCAATTCCTTTGTTTGGAGTTTTAAGCGCATGACAAGCGACGTGGGATGTCATTCAAGTAAATTAAATGGTCTGCCGTGTAGGCGCGTCGTAAGTACTTGAAGTTTAAAAAATAAATAAAAAGGTTGAGAGCACGTGTCAAAAGGGGACGCACGACGGTGTTATGAAATATTTCGTTGGTTGTGCGCGATTTTTTTTGTGCAACATATTTTAACCCATACGTTATTAAATTACCGTTTGCTGACTCGTTCCCAGTCGTTTGAAAGTATGTTGAACATAAATAGTGTATTCATAATTTCATATATATGTTAAAAACTTTCGCATAAAACGTCGTAGTAAGACGTATTTGCAATAAAATAGTGTAAACACTCAACGGTCGACTCGTGATAGGGCGTAATGCGGTCACTGTACTAAAAAGACTCGCAGGGTCCCTCACGCATTTGCCTAAGATGACTCGAAGGCGAAATCCATCATCCTCTTTTTGTTCATCGATGTTCAGTCGATGTACCCCGACTCCTTCCGAATGCTTTTTGGACGTAACGTGGTTTTGCATTGCTTCCGTGATCGACCCATCAATCATGGAGGCAATGCAAACCGACGACGTCATGTGATGACGTGATCATGTGACGTGCGTTATGACGTCACAAATATTCGCGGTCTGTGATGTCATGAGGACGTCATAAGGTGACGTCAGAGTGTGATGATTTTTTGCATCACTCGTGTTGACGCTGCCGACTGGGGACGCCGACGGTGAATTTTCGCGTTTGATCAGGAATGCAAAGCTTTCACCGTAAAATATTCAATCTTGCTACAGCGCTGTAAAGAATAGCAATAATCAGCGAAAGGGGACAAAGGAATGGTGGGAAAGATCTCTATTTCTCCTCTTCCTGAACACATTCCCCGATTTCATTCGCCGATCGCACATCCGTGAATCTTCGTCTTTGATGAAACATCTATGGCTTTCACCTTAATACATGTTGAACTGCACTTCTCAAGCTGATACTGCTACCACTAAGCCGCCGAAATAAAACTAAAGGCAGTAACATATTTTTGTCTTTCCGCCAGAGTCATCTAGCAAGGGCAGGCACTGAGCCCTGTGTGCCACTATTGGTTGAGTAGCGTCACGTGGTCGCTCTCGCGCCGTCTGGACAAAACTAAGAGCGCGAAAGTCCATGCCCAGTTGACCTTTTCTTTTGTTTTCTTTTTTTTAAGTCGTGTGAGTGTCATGACACTTGCTTAGATATCCACTTCCAAGTGCCGTGTACGCCAATTCGTGTGGCGTCTACTGCGCTGTTTCTGATGCCGCTATAGCGTCATTATCAAAGTTCCTCTTGCGTGGTGCTTTGTTACGAAGTCTGAAGAATGCAAGAATGGGGGTTGCTTTGCGTCTCGTGGCTTTCACACACCGGCGATTTGAAAGATATCGTGGACGTAAGTTTGACTTACATGCAATGAGATTGACTTATATGCAAATAAGATTCGAACAGCTATAGCACCCCCGGTATCGATGCTGGATCTACAGCAGAACAAACATTCAGCTAACAAAAGCTATCTTGGCGTACCTCTTTCTTTTTTTATTCAACGAGTTTTAATATCATATTTTTATTGTTAGCAAAAGATTTTGCTTAGCTGTCTTTTTCCATCCCATACACTAACTATGTCTCTCCATATTGTTTTTCCCGTCTTCTTACTGCAACATGTCTTTAACGTTCTGCCAAGGTAAGCTATCTGCTTTGCTGTTACTTTCAACTGTCTGCGTCATTTCTGATACTGTTTAAACACTTGTATTCCATTTCAATCTAGTGTTATGTCAAGGTCATGTTGAGAACAAATAAATAATAAGGCAGGCGTGTCCGAAGTATACAGTAAAAAAATTTCTGCTTACTACTCACTAAAGTAGTAAAATTGTGTTTGGATTGTAATAACGTAAATGATTTGAATCCATCGTAAAGCTGCCAGCAAAGGAATTCGAGGAACATTCTTATACCCAATGGTGTTTTTCTCAAGAGCGTCCCAACGAGCCGTTTTACGTTATTTTCCATAACCACTTAATTTTCTGTGGTCTTACTTTAAATGTTTAATTGTCATAGCTATCAGGGGTTACTCGCCGCGGTGGTCTAGTGGTTATGGTGCTTGACTGCTGACCCGAAAGTAGCAGCGCCGCATTTCGAGGGAGGCAAAATTCTAGAGGCCTGTGTGCTTACTTTTATAACTCGAGGTGGTCAAAATTTCCGGAGGCCTCCACTACGGCGCCTCTCGTAATAATCATATCGTGGGTCACGGAGCAAGAATTGTTGAGGAGGCGAAACTGCGCTCGCTCGGGCGTCCTAATAAAGTCACGAAATCGGGCACAGCGCTCACGCGCCCTCTGTCGAGAGAGTCCGCTAGCGGAGAAGGAAAAAGGCGCGCGTCCCTCTCACCGCGCTCTCCGACGAAGTTCGTCGGTTCAAGGCCATTCGTCGCCGATTCGCCGTTCGCGCTTCACGCCCGAATGGATGTGTTTTTGTGCGTCCTCGCCGGCTCCATATTTTAACGCGACAGCGTTAAAGAGCCCGTTTCGCTGAAATACCGGTGTCGGTGTCCGTGTCGGTGAGGCTAGCAACTGAGAAGGCGATGCGCACGGGGCCCGATTACGCTATCGCGTTCTACTCTTAAAGGCGAAGCTCAAGCGCAGTCCAAGTTTTTTCGGTAAATTAACGAGAAAAATGGCGTCACATACAGGAAAATTACCAGCGTGATGTTTTTTGTTCAACGTGAAATCTATAATTTTTGATAACGTCAACTCAATGAGTTAGGTATAATTTATTTCAACGAATGATGGGACTTACCCTATATGCCATCAATTCAGATTTAGGTTGTTGCGGCGGCCGCATTTAGATGGGGGCGAATTGCAAAAGGCCCGTGTGCTTACATTTAAGTGCACGTTACAAAACCCCAGGTGGTTGAAATTTCACATTGTCTTTTTTTGAGAACAGCAGACAAGTATCTGGGACAGCGCGCGGAAAGATTGAAGGCACGGCGTCTCGTAACAACACTGGCCGTTTCGGTTTGTCAAGGAGAACTTCGCCACCAAGTTCGCCATAATAGCGCCGCCTGTCTGTGTCACTGTCCGAGAAGTGCTTCTCGCAAACGTAGTCACGAGGCGCCAGCTGTCGGTCTTTTCTTGGTATGGCGCGAGCCCACGCTTCCAGTCTCACTGGGTCACTAGGAACTTCGATGGTAATTACCTTCTCCTTGCAGGACGCGTACCCACTGCTGCAGTTCGGCACGACGCATTTCCGCCCCATCCTGAAGAAGCACTGGTCGAAATATGCAAAGCACTCGCCTTTGTCGCGGCGGGAAAGCGCGCGCAAAAATCGAGGAGTCGGCGCCGCCGGCGCAACGCGCGGAAGCCACTGAGAGCGCTAAAGAGAAAGAAACCAGCAAATCGCGAAAGGAACATTTCGTCCCAAGGCCTACTACGCATGCGCGCGCACAACATGCGAGCGAGGAGCGAGGGCGCGTGCATGCGGCGGCAGACGTCGTCTGCTCAGGGGCCACTACTAGCAGTTCGTTTCAAGCGCTGTACGGCCTATAATTCTGGCAGTATCGATTAGGAACTGCAGCTAAAATATCTGTCATATATACCGATTGATGTTACAGACAGAAATCTTAGAAATTTTACAATGTACGAGGCGCTATCACGATTTTTATGCGTCGCGTCCATAGAAGAGCATGTAAAAGATGGCAACAGGCCGAAAGCGTCATCTGTCGTGCTGCGGCGCAAACCGCATTCCGCCGTGACGCTATCGCGCCGCCCTCGCGCGCTGCAGCGGCCTAGAGATTCTCCTCCTCAAATACTTCTTTCTCCGTGTCGTGGGTTCAGGACGTTAAACGCAACAATTGGTATTAGCTCCTGGGAGGGGGGGGGGGGGGCTGTATCGTGTTTCTATACTTATTCGCTGTATTTGATAAGGAGCCGCTTTTTATTCTACTTTGATATATTTCACTTTCTTGTTTAGAGTGCCCTAAATTCTCTCACTGCTACTAACCACCAGGTAATCGGATCTATAAGGGGGCGCTTTGTTAATCTGTACAATACGTGTAACAAGTTTCTGGGCTGCAAATGTTCTCTCGTAGAAGGAGAGTTCTTGAAAGATTGCACATTAGTCATTATGTAACTAACGAATGCTTTACGCCCGCAGATAAGTAGAATATAAAAGTCATTACATTTTTATGCACTCTACGTAAACACGGTGTGTAGCAAAGACTCGATACCAGCGTTTTTGGTTACGTACAGCAGCCGCTGACCTGTTATTTCGAAAGCCGCAAGACGTTTATGGGCACGGTAGAACTCCACAGCTGTATTTGCACCATCGTGTGGATGCTTCTTATTGAAGCGCTTGTGATCAGATGACAAACCGCCAGCTGGTCAGCAAGCAGAGCAGCGACTCCCATCAATTACAAAAGCGACAAGCAACAACCGCCAACAGCGAAGTGTATAAAGAGCTGTTGTGTTGAACAGCTAAAGCAACGCCACTAAGTTGTTTCGGAATGAAATTAATATACATTGAGCAAGAAATACAAAACTAAATACAAATGCAAAATACACATTTCATTCAAATGAAACAAAATTGGTCGCTGTTAACAAATCGTCAAGCGAACATTTTTGTGCATATGCGTTCAGTGCAGTGTTGCACGGAACGGCGTTCCAAGGAACGACGTTCCAGGAACTAGTTCCTTTTTGGAGGAACGGAGGAACGCCACCGTTCCTTTAAGGATCGGTGGAACTGTAACAGTAACTCGTTACGTTTACGAAGGAACGATAGAGAGAACGGCGTTCCATCGGCGCACGTTCGACGGCATTGAAGTGGCGCACGCCCGCACCACATCATGCAGAGCAGGGAGGTTAGGCAAGTGCGTGAGGCGCGAGAAACTATACCGTTCCATTATGTAACTGCGCAAAAAACGGACGGTGACACAAGAGGAGAAGAACGCACAAACAGGCGCAGATAAACTGCGCCTGTTTGTGCTTTCCTCTTCTCCTGTGTAACCATCCGCTTACTGCGCAGTTACATAATGGATCATTACCAACTCGCCCAACTTACCACTATTCTACTATACCGTTCACCTGTCACATGACTATGTCGTATCATGGCTTCCACTTCAAGGCGCCCGCTGGGGGCGCAAGGAAGCGCGCGACGCCCAGACCGAGGAGAAAATAACTATTTTTTTGTCGTTTTGTCTCAGCCAGTCTGACAGCAACCAATGAGCCACTCTAGAGTAGGGACGCAGAGTGGAGAAATTTTAGTTCACATTCGAACCTCATCGTGAAGCCGTCGCAATGAAGGGGCGTGCTGTTTTGTCTTCTTACCGCTTTTGCCTAATGGGTAAGCGGTCTGCTTGCGTATTTTAGACGACTTGCCGTTTTTTCTGATCAGATTCTGCTGCGACGCGCCTTTTCTGAAAGTCACGTGAACTTTCGATCTGACGTAACACATCGGCGGCATTTCCTGCGCGCCGGGAGCGCTCAGTTTCAATGTCGCCTGGATCGGAGCCTTCAATTTCGATAATTAACACCCTAAATTACCTATGTTTCTTGGGATTTATAAAAAGTGGCTATGCAACTTTCAAAATCAACAACTGCCCCAAAATTAACCATTAAAAAGCTAATTAACGAGGTTTTGTTAATTGCTATTTGATTGCAACTTTAGGTGCGGCAAGGTATTTCCGCCTCCAAGTAGAGTTCGTTTGCGAAAACGACAGCAGCCTTACTGTGGTAGCATTTTTATTAAAAATCTGCATTTTTATTAAAAGTCTGCCTGTATTGGCAACGAAGTGCTAACGAGAAAGCGGCATCGTCCCTCGGACACCAACACTGAGATGCAACTCCAGCTGAGTAAAAACAGGGGACGTTATTAAGTTGCGAAGATGTATCCTGGACTTTATTTCCCGCTCATACTGCAATATTGAATCAGTACTCATTGAACGCCTACGTGTTGTCCCTTTCGATTCGATTTCATGTCCAAGAATTTTAATTATACTGGTGCATGTGAGGAAATTTCGTTGAACATATGAACCGTAGTCTCTTCACTCTGCATTTGAAGAACAACGTGAAAAGTGCCACAATTGTTGTACTTGTAATAGCTGAGCACCACAGTTGCAGTTAGACATATGTTAGAAGTATGTCCGGTGATCTCCGAAAATTCGTCTAGGAGCAAGTCTTTAGATTTTATCTCCATATAACCTGCTGTCGGCGATGTTTACAATCGTATAACAAATTTTATTTCACCTCATTATTATCCGACACTATGTCTTAATTTAAAAAATGAAATGTAACGCAGAAGTAACGACACGTTCCAATGTTCGAAATGTAGCTGGAACGCGTTCCTTTCGCATTAAGGAACCTTGCAACGGGAACTCGTTTCCAATTCGGGAAGGAACGAGTAACGTGTTTTCGTTCCTGCTTTAGAGGAACGTGTACAACACTGGTTCAGTGCTACATTATATATACAGTAAGAGATTTGTAAATGTATCGAAGTGTCTTAAGATACAATTGGAATGTATCGTATCGGATACAATCAGTATTGTAGTATCTTCATCTGTATCTCAAATACTCCTTGTCTGAGTATCTTGTATCGTATCGCGATACAATTTCAAAGTATCTTTGCTCAGCCCATCACGCGGTATAACAGTGGGTCACTCCGGGCCAGCTCAGCCAGTTGACGCGGTGACAGCTCGAAACGTGGCGCGGACGCAAGCATAGGCACATCTCCCGGGGAGCATGGCTCATTCACCTGCGCGGGCAGTGGCAGCCTGCTTAGCGCGTCAGCATTTTGGTGCAGGCGGCCTTTTTGCGCAATATTATGTGCACCCCGTGAAGGCTACTATACTGTGCTCATCGGCGACGAACGCGGACCAGTTCGGATACCTGCCAAGTCCTGCGGCGTCAGCGGCGGCCGCGTCCAGGAAGCGGACGGGCCCTTACTGCGACAGTGACAGCGAGGATGTCCACTCACTGACAAGTGAGGGGTCATCTGATGACGACTTCGAACTTGTATCAAGCCGAAAGGCGAAGAGGCGCAACACCAGGCCCTCTTCGTCGCCGAACGTACCAAATGAAGAAGCGCCGCGAAGGTCCGAGGCCAAAACCATCATCTTCATTCCTGCTGTCCCCAACGGCAACATGAAGCGCCTCAACAGGCAGTCTGTTTCAGCGCTGCTCGAGGGACTGGTGCCAGATGAAATCATCGACATCAGAGTGCACCCGCGTAAGAACGTCATGGCGATTGATGTTTCGCATGCTGCCGCTCTCAACGTACTACGCAACGTCACAGAGCTGGATGGAATCAACGTCCGCTCCTACATCTCTGTGGGCTCCAACGTCGTCGCCGGCGTCATCTACGACGTTGACGCTACCATACCCAGCTCCGACTTGTCTGCCCTTGTCAAGCCAGCTAATGAAGCTAGCGTTATCGCTAAGGTTACCCGTTTGGGTACCTCACGCTGCGTGAAAATAGATTTTCAAGGCAACTCTCTACCTTCGTACGTAAAGGTGGGTCACTTCCGACACCCTGTGAGAGCGTTTGTGCCGAATCCACTACAATGTTACAACTGCACGAAGCTAGGTCACGTGAGAGGCGTATGCAAAAATGAGCGAGTGTGTTCTCGCTGCGCTGAAACCCATTCTGCGGACACTTGTACAGTCAATGTTCTCAAGTGTTCGAATTGTAATGGACCTCACGAAGCTTGCTCAAAACAGTGCCCAAAAATGAAAAGAGAAATCGCTGTATTGAATCAAATGGCAAGGAACCATACATCGCATCGCGAGGCTGCCGAAACAGTCAGAAAGCGGCGAAATCGGCGCCGACGTGCATCCAAGAAAACCAATGCTTGTGCATCTGCAGCGCCCCTTGAACGCCCTGCTTCACCAACTCCCTTGTCATCCGGACCCTTCGCGGCCGACACGAAACGAACTGCAGTAAAACGCGCAGTTCCTCGAGATTCCACTTGGCCTCCATTGCCGAAGCCACAGTCACAGAGATCGTCGACGGCCGGTGCAAAGCAGAACAGCAAGGAAGGCATGGACACAACTGATGCAGCTTGGCCTACGTTGCCGAAGTCGCAGCGACATGCAGATTCACACTGCACATCGGCAACAGTGAGCACTCAATCTCCGGCTGACCAATTGCCTGAAGAAGACAAACCAGCCATCATCGTGCTTCAGTCATTGTTGGACACACTTCGCGTGTTCGTCGGCAAGCTGAAATCCCCCTACGCTCAGTCCGTACAACAAGTACTGGATGTTCTGTGTCCAGTACTTGCAAGCCTTCAATAGGCACCATGACACGACTCTCTACAGCGGAACGTATATGCCTGAGATCCTGAGTCCAGTACCATGGAACGCAGCTGTGTTCTTTAAGCTCGCGTGCATTGTTTCTTTTTTGTATGCTCCCTTCTTTCTACCTCCTTTCTTTTTCTCCCTTAATCCCCATCCCCCAGCGTAGGATAGCAAACCGGACGCGCGTCTGGTTAATCTTCCTGCCTTTCCTTCCTCTTTCTTCTCCTTCTCCTTGGTGCAGACGTCCAAGCCTTACAACAATTCGTAGTCATATGTGGCCACGTTGAGACACCATCGAACCATCCTCGGTGACAATATATAAGAGATTTGCTTCTTTTACCCCATAATGCCTAGGAGCGGTTGGTAATCCGTTAATACGGTCACGTGCCGGCTAGCGACATATTGTTGAAAGTGGCTGACGCCATAAACTACCGCAAGACCTTCTTATCGAGCTGCGATTAGTTTTTCTCAGCGCTTCCCAAAGTTCGCGACGCGAATGCAATGGGAGCCTATTGGTCGAACGCATCCTTTTAAGCGATAATCGTGCCGATGCCGTATGGTGACGCATCCACAGACAGAATGAGAGGCCTTTTTTCATCATAATGCGAAAGGACTGTCGAAGACCTAGTCATCTTCTTAAGCATCTCGAATGCCGCCTCGTGTTTTTCTTCCACTTCCAGGGCGTGTTCTGGAGAAACCCATACAACTCTGCAGTTACCGTCACTCTGTTCTCCAAAAAACGATCGTAAAAGACAAGCCTTGAGAAAGCCTGCAGATAGGTCTTGTCAGTCGGTTTTGGCGCCTCGAGGATCGCCTTTACCTTTTCTTCGGTCGTATGGACACCCCTAGCGTCGATTTTATGACCGAGAAACTGGACTGAGCTGATGCCAATGCGGCATTTCTCGCTTGAGCCGTAGAGCTTTGTCACTTAGCCTCGACAGGACTTCCTCTAGACGCTGCGCATGCTCTTTAATGTCCTTCCCGCTGACAATACCGTCGTCAAGGTAGACACTCACCCCCTGAATTGCGGCTAGTGTAGTCTCCATCATTCGCTGGAAGACGGCTGGCGCAGCGGATACTCGAGAAGGGAGACGCTTTACCATGAACAGTCATTTGGTGGTGTTGACGGTGAGCAATGCGGCTGTCTCGTCGTTTACTCTTAGCTGCTAATAGGTCTGGTAAAGGCCTAACGTGGAAAATGTCGTCCCACCATGCAACTTTGCGAATACCTCCGCAGTTGTCGGCAGCGGGTACGCCGTCTTCTTGACCACCGCGTTAACAGTGCTCCTGTAATCTCCACATACGCTAAATGTTCCATCCTTTTTTGCGCACCCATAGCAAAGGTGTGGCCATGTCGCCATGTTGCGTCGGCTCCACGATACCTTGTTTTTTGCAGGTGGTCGAGCTCTTCCTCCATCCTCTTGGTAAGCTAGGGTCACTGGACGTGCTTGGCAAAACTTGGGTGTGGCGCCTCCTTCCAAGTCCAAGTGAACCAATAGACGCCCGTAGCCGTCGATACCTTCCTTAAATACGCCAGAATGGTGTGTGAGAACATCCTGGATCTCTTGACTTGGTTCGGCAACCAGGTTTATTCCTGGAACACGGATGTTCAGTGCTGAACACCATTCACGTCCGATCAGGTTGCACCCAGTCCCTTTCATTATCAGCAGGGGCAGCACGCAGTCTTTTGATTTGAAACTCACACTAACTTGTGACGAACCGGGGCGGCCAAGTTCATCCCCTGACCAGGTGCGTAAGTCTAGGGGTTCTCTCGAAAGCTTTGGGGCATTCGATGGCCACGTTTGGTGGTAGGTAGCCTCACTGATGAGAGAACATGCGGCGCCCGTGTCCACTTCGAATTTCAGGGGCCTTCCCTCGACTTTTACGTCAACGAGGAATTTAGGGCAGGGTTGTCGCCCACTAACGACATGTAGATCGTAGTACCTATCCGTGTGCGCGGGGTTTAGCTCACAGGTTGGGCGTTAACCATGTGAGTTCCTTGCCGGGCGCTGAGGTTGCCTTTGATTTTCTTCTTTCTGGAGAGGCAGGCGTTCTGTGACCTTTCTTGGAACAAAAACGGCATTGCGCTGTCCTGAACTTGCAGGGGTCAGCCTCGTGCCAGGTCACATTGGTAGCAGCGCCGTTGCTGAGCCGATTGTTTGCTTTCATTTTTAGACTGCGAGGTCTTGTGCAACTCCGCGGAGCTCGTCGCACCCTTAAGCCCTCGTTGGTGCTTCGGCGCACTTTCGGACTACAGTGCCAAGTCCAACGCACGTTCAAAAGTCGTCTTTCTGCGCAAACAGTCGCTGCTGGAGATGCTCGTCGCGGGTGCCGCACAATAACCTGTCGCGAAGCATCACATTTTGAGGCAGCATGGTGGAGTTCGCCAGAACGGCTGTGTGGCCTTCTGCCGGTGACGTCGATGTATCAGACGTTGTCGCTGGCACTCCAAAGTTAGTCAGCTGACAAGCTTCTGAGGGCTGCAACGTTGTTGCTGATCGACTCTTCCGGCCGCTGAACACGTACTGGTAAAGTGTTTCTGAAGAAGTGCAACTATGTCGGCATAGCCGACCTCTCCAGAAGTCTTCGGCGCGACCAGTGCGCAGGCAGTTTCGAAAGTGTCGGCTCCGCATAGCGTCAGGAGGAGCGCGCGCTTCTTTTGTTCGTCACAGACGCCGTTCGCCACGCATTAGAAGGTCAGGCGCTGGATCCACGATGACCAGTTCGTGCCGTTAAAAGGCTCTATGGTGGCCTGCATTCCTCCAGTAGCCATGAGCGTAACCTAAACAGCTGCGCATTCATAAATTCCACTTCTCGTCGCCAGTGTTGGGGGATCTGAGCCCCGCGGCGCAGGAACCACACGAGACAGCGGCTGGCGGGAGACTGTGTTCATTGGCTTTCTTTAGAAGCGAACGAGAGGAGGTTATAGCTATGGGCTCCCCAATCATCGCTTAGTGGGGCTGCTACTCTTGACAGGCAGCGCCATCTCTGGCATAAAAATAGAAACTGGGGGCAAACACCGCGCGTTTTCCCTTCTCTAAAACGCGCTGCCGCTCGCTTCCGTGCACGTTGAGAGCTCTCTCGGTGCACTTACGGGCCTCAAAATGTCCGCCTGCAGTGCGGCTACAAAAAAAAGCCGTTCGAGATGGACAGGCACTTCTAAAGAGCGAACTTGATAAATAGAGAAAGGCTCATCAATCACGTGTACGATGAAGAGCAGACGATCGACGACAATGACGCCCGACTCAAAGCGAAATGCATTTCCTAAGTGGCGATTACACCATGTAGGACGTATACCTCCAGGTAAGTCTCATTCTGTCATGTTAAAGATACGTAATAGTCCACATGAGCTCCCAAATGAAGCCGTGCACGTATCGATGTTCTGCGTTGTGGACAATGAATCATACGATTGTTGTTTTGATATGACATGCTTGCATGCACCATGTACTTTCGTGAACAAACGTTTGCAGCGTGCGAAAAAAAGAAATTATACGGCCATAACACTTTTTTCCTGAGAAGCTTAGAGTCAAGTTCCCCGTGCCGCTGGAGCATCACCCCCTGATTAAGACGCGACGCAGCTAGCTCAGCTTTAATCACTGTGAAGCAAGATGAACTGCTCCCCTCGTTTTTTCGGCTCTCGCGTCATGCTTGCACTCTCTTTTTATGAGGATATCGACTTTACAGGCATATAAAAGCAGCTGCGCGAACGCGGCTAGAAAATCGTACAGTCAGAAGGTGGCTACTGTAAGGTGGCAATTGCCAAGCATGCATTAAGTGCCACTTATATTTAGCGGCTTAAATATATATCACGCTAATAAAGTGACAAAAACAATGCAAACCAGCAAAACGATGTCAAAGTTTCCTGAAAATGCGCAGACGTCCGTTCCGGCGTGATAAAGCAGCCGTCCCGACGCGTAAATTGCTGGCGCCGAACTTTTGACAATGTGCCGAGTTCAGTTGAATTCAACCAACCGCGCAACGCTTACGGTATAACGCGAGTATGAACGTTCAGCAACGACGGGCAGGTCTTACGAACACGGGGAATCAAAACACATAGTTGTTTCACCTACAGCCTTAACTGGACTTTCACAATACGAGAAGACAGCGAGTAATCGTTACTGTAGTCGTTGCGTGCATGCGCCGCGTTACCTACTGATTCAGGTAGTCGAAACGAACTAAAGCGATGAACTGAGACAGCAAAAACAGAAGGCGAGACAGCGCTGTCAGCTACGACACACTTGATTCTGCTTACTGGGGTGATCCACACTTGTCGACTTAATTTCTCGTGCGACATGTCCGGCAACCGACAGAGTTTCACACGTGATTCGCGTGCCTTGGTGTTGTCTGCACTGTTGTGGCAGGCCACGACACAGCAATACTTCGGACCTCGCTTCCGCGGGGTCGCTTCTGCCAACGCGAAAATTCAGCTTCTCAAAGCAAACCTCTCGGTTCAGCGTGCCAAGCTGTCGGCACGGCTCCCCAGTTCCCCACACGGACTGAGCAACGGGCGCGCGCGCGTGTATCCGCTGCTGGGTCCGCTGCCGACAAACAGGCTCAGCCGGCTGCGCCTGCCCCCAGTTTCGCCAGAGCTTCTCCCCAGAGCCGCAGCGCGGCGCTGTCGTCGCGCCGTAAACTTGAGCTTGAGTTCCCTATGAGGAAAGTACACCTTCCTCCGGGCTAACGTACAAGAGGACGTACAAGAAGCGTACAAGACGCTCTTTCCCTGTGCTTCTTCGTTCTTCTTGCGGTGTTTTAGGCGTCTATATTTTCCCTCATTATGATGAACCAACTAGCCCAGCAAGAAGTACTTCTAAGGTACAAGAGGAACACGTGATACAGGAGTTGGGGACGAGAGTAGCAAGGAATGCACCGCGCGCTCGGGTGCGTCGGGCAGCGCCAGCAAGCGAGGCGCAACACCTGGAATGGCTGTGTGTCGGTTGATGTGAGCGTACACGACAAGCCGTATAGCATTTTATTGCGATAGCAATTATATGGACAGTTTTGGCTGGTTTTTGCCGTCCCCGTCGCCGCCGTCATGCACCTTATATATATATATATATATATATACATATATATATATATATATAAGACCCAAAGAAAAATAACTCAGAAAAATGCTTCCGAAGCGCGGAATCGAACCAGAAACCTCTCGCTGCGCAGCGCGTGGCGCTAACTATTACGCCACAAAGCGCAGATCCTTCAGGTAGCTAACGGCGAGCATTATATACCAGGGGCGTAGGCAAAAATTTTTTCGGGGGGGGGGGCACCTCCTTGATCTGTAGTGGGGACGAGCAGGCAGATGTGGTCGAGTGTCATTTTCTGCTCTGTATGCCATGGCAAAAAAACATTTCGGGGGGGGGGGGGGGGGCACGGGCCCGGTGTGCCCTAACGTGGCTACGCCCCTGTTATATACACACCCTTTGCCGCTGGCAGGACTCAGAGACGTCAGGCGCTTATAAGCGTTTCTTCATTACCAGCGAGATGGCGCGAGGAGCGCAACGGAGCATTTAAAAATCGTCGGCCAGCTCGCTTGCTTCCAATATTTGCGCAGGGAGGACCTTGCCCTTCCGCTGTCTGCTCGCGCGGTATACTCGCGGACAACTTTTCTTGGCAATGAAGGGAAAGCTACGGGGGCGGAGCGTCTGCACAAGTACTGCCACGCGAAGTCGTCCGGTTTGGCGCGCGTTTCGTAACGCCGTGGAAAGTGATGGCTAGCGTTGCATTTCGACGCAAACGCTGCTTAGCGTCTAAAGTACGGGTAAAAGGCGCGACTTTTTCAAGCACGCAAAAGCGCAAGGTGACAACGTATAAAGTAAAAATTGGGGGACCCTTAAGCTTCTTCGCCTTTAAGAGTTGAACGCGATAGCGAAATCCGGCTCCTAGTGCGCACTTCAACCACTAGGTGCATACTTATTAATGTCTGTTGTTACACGCACGCGCACACAGACACACACACACACGCGCGCGCGCGACGTGGTCAGGCCAGGAGAGCGGAGGTCAAACGCCAACAACGCCATGAAGATGGCTTGCTGAGAGCCAGGGAAGCTGAAATGAAGCGTCGTCGCCGCGATATGGATCCCCAACTACGAGCGCAGGAAGCCGATCACAGGCGTCAGCGACGCCAAAATGACGCAGAACTTCGAGCTTGAGAAGCGGAGGCCAAGCGTCAGCGTCGCCAAGACAACCCTGACATGAGAGCGACTACTTGACAGGAATGTCCCGCCGGCACTCATAGATTAACAAGGGCTCTGCTGTGGTCGCATGGCCTCCGACATGGCTGGCGCGTGGCGCGCGTGCCATCACGGAGGCCATGAGTTTGTTGTTTATGTTTTCCGCTAGATGGACATAGTTGTTCATTTTGTAGCTGTTTGTAATTTTGTGTGTGTGTGTGTGTGTGTGTGTGTGTGTGCGTGTGTGTGTGTGTGTGTGTGTGTGTGTGTGTGTGTGTGTGTGTGTGTGTGTGTGTGTGTGTGTTTAGCATGGTTTTTAGTGGAGATGGGTGCACTATACCGACTTTTTCGAAGCATGGCGTCGCGCAAAAAACGTAGTTTGATGGCCTCGCCAATGCGCCTACAAATCGCCGAATGGGCTCATTTTGGTCGTGGCACCCGCTGAAGAAAATGCGTTAAAGGGGTCATGAAGCACCCCTTGGCCTTGTTGAAAAAACACATCCTGCGGAAAGCTGACACGGCTATGAACTGCTCTGCCAAATATTACAGTCGTGCGTGCCGCGTAAAGGCCACAAGCGGAGCGCGAAGTTGCCGTTTCCTCAGGCGCCCTCTTTTCAAGCAGAGGCCAGTTCTCACTCTCGTCAGTGGGCGGGGCGTCTGCACGTTGACGTCGCGGATCTGCCTGTTTACGTCGCAAGAGACATAGCATGCTTATTGGCCAGTAGCCGACATAAATCAAGAGCGGTGTTTGTATCAGATGTGCTTGTTCCCGTTGACACTGTGTACAATAGTTGTAGTTAAATAAACAGGCTGAAATATGGAAAAACTTCGTTGCGATTTTTGAAGGAGATGACCCACTTCAGGTAGAAGCCATCTGTCGTCTGCTGAACTCAGCGCGCCCACCCACCTTCGAGCGTAACCTAAATTTGGCCACACTGCCTTTTCGGTATCGCAGCTTCTTGTACCTCCCTTGTTTCGATTAGTTTTGAATACCATAACTGGCCTCAAATCTTACAAAACTTGTGTGTGGCGTTGAGTTCTAACGCCACGGATCTCGTGCTGACTTGATCAGTGCGTTCACAGATCGAGTTGCAAGCAAGTTCTTAATTAACAGGCCGAGAGCGGTCCCTCGTGAACCATGAGGGTTGGATTATAGCTGAGGGTTTTACCACTATTATTCTTATGACAGAGAATGTGCACGATGATTTAACCTTTGGATAATACACTTCCCGTCAAAGATATCCCGAAGATGGATTCAGCGGTAAGGTCGAAATAATACAACCTGAATTCCACTGTCAACTCACTGAGAGTACTTTTGCTTCGAGTCGTCTTCAAAGAATAACCATCGGCCTGTGTTTAAGCTACATAATTTGTGGGGCGTCATGCAGGCCGAAGTGAACACCTTCGGCTGCGAATTCTTCGGTTCGTCGTGTCGTGCCGTTATAAAAAGGATAAACGTGTGCCCTATTGAGTGCTTCTCCATATACCGACAATGCTTCGCTCGCCCGAAATTCGTGGATACCAGCGTGACAAAGGTACCTTCAGTTGACCGAATGTATCTGCATTCCATGGGCGTATGCTGTGGGGCAATTTTAGAAATTTCTGCCGCGAGCTGCACGCGTCCAGTGGCAGCAACGTGTTCTGAGCTGTTCGAACACCGTCTGTGTTGGCATTGGGTCTGGGCCAGCCGCCGCGCAGAACCCCTCAGAGACGAGGACGAGACGCCGAGCACGGCTGCTCGATCTCCCCGTGCACTGAGCAACGCGTCTTTATTATTCCAAGACACGGCCGCGACTCACTGTCAACTGCCACTGCAGAGCGCGAGCGGCGAGCGTGCCCGTGTCTATCGTTCTCTTCTACCGTCGGCGCGCTCGCGGCTGCCGCTCCCATAGCATATAAAAGTTACACACGTAGACGCCACAGTTACAACGATATTGTAACGCGCCTACATTAGGTGCATTTAAAGCGCGCCTACTGTCGCGAGCTGCGCACGCTGGGGCAACAGCGCCTTCTGAGCAGCTGAACGATAATCTATTTCCGCAATTAGCACTTATTTGCAATTCGCGCTTTAGCGTGGCATGCAGTGGTTCTCTATAACTGATATTTTGCATTTAGTTGCTTTCATACTCGTAGACGACCTACTATCTTACTAATTAACCGTTATTATTAAGCATCACACCACCGCGTTAAAGCGAATGCCAAAAGCGTGCCCCGATGTCAAGCTAACCCTTACAAAAATTTGTACCAACCGTCAATAGACAGTTTATTGGGAAAAGTCGATAGAACCTACCGACGGTATATTGAAAGTCGTTAGACCGTCTTATATACCAGCAACCAACATTCCGTCGACTATTGGCCACCGATAACCAATAGAAATTTCCTTAATAACTTTCAATAGACGCTAAAGGAACGTTCAATTGAAAGTTGTTTGACCGTTTTTAAACGTCTTATATACCAGCAACCAACATTTAGTCGACTATTGGCCTCCGATAACCAATTGAAATTTCCTTTATTACTTTCAATAGACGCTAACGGAACGTTAAATTGAAAATTACACTGTTTTTAAGCGTCCTAAATACCTGTTACCAATGTTTCTTTGACTATTGGTCATTGAAGCTTGGTTGATGCATCTTGCCTAATAGAGATTACTGTTACTTTAGGAGAGCGGCCGAATGTAAATGCAGGCCCTTCTGTGCTACATGCCCTAGTCACCCTAGCTTGCGTTACAGAAGGGCCTACACTTACACATGGCCATCGGCCCAAAGTGGGATGATCTCAAGCAGGAAATATAGCTGTAATAAATGTTGCTGTAATGTGCAATAAAGCTTTTCATAATGTAGTTCTTCAACACACCACATGCTTAAAATTGTGTTAGGTACACCAAGTTTACTGTAAACATTAAATTATATGTAAAGTCCACAAATATTCACAGAGGAAATATTTTGACAGTGTGCCAGCACATCTGAGTAAACATTTAACTATAGTGATGCCTGAAGTTAGTGACTGAAGTTCTGACGCATGTTAGCAAAGTTCCTGTCCAACTGACCAAAATAAGTGAACACAACTTTCAAACAATGATGTATATTTTTTAGCACAACACGTGTTTACATCTATAAATATTAGTGTCTTGATAGAGCACAGAACTTCGAAAAAGGTACTTAATATGTAAACTGCCTACAGCGTGGCAAAACGACAATACTACTAAGGAAAAGATCACTTGCATAAATAAAAATTACTTGTAAGATAATCAGGTGTATATATACGAGGGGAAGTCAAAAAGTAAAGCGACTTTTGCTATCTCTCCCACTAGGGTTTGTTAACACTGCTACACTCGGCGACAACTTTTCTTGACAGCACTGAGGAAGCCACAGAACGAAGCATGCCTGCTACTGCGCTAAAAAATAGTACTTTAGTTTGCTGATAATTTTCTCATTTGCCTTGCTGAAATAAATGCTGCTTTACTTATTATGAAACTGAAACAGTGCCGGAAAGTCATAGGTAAAATACAGTTATTGCTCACTTTGCAAGAATGTCGTCCAGTTCTTTCCATTTCATAGACAGCACCACCTTTTCAGCATGCCCGTTTTCCGAAGTAAACAAGGTGTCCATGACGTAGTGAGTCAGTGTGCAGCCGCAAACGCATTGTTTAGTTCTCCAAGAAAAATATACTCGTAATATAACACTACAACGTACACTGAACAATCAAAATGTCTCTCCCATTCACATTTCTCCTGTATATTTTTTTTAAACGCGTGAATGATTCGTGCAAGCAAAACCGAAATCAGCCGCAAGCTGCTGTACTACTTGCAGAGCCACACGAATGTGCGGAAGCCCCGGCTCCGTAGCCTTGGCTCTACTGTCAAGATAAGTTGTCGCCGAGTATAGTATCCAGCACTGTAGTAGTGTCTGAAACACTTCTCTGGAATGTGTCACTCTTATTCCTGCTTTAGTCAGAGTGTAGCAGACCGTTAAACATGGCTGCCCCATTGTCAATCTTCACCAGGGAGGAAATGAGGGCAGTGATTCGCTTTTCGCTGCGGAAGGTGATAAACCCGCAGAAATTATTCGTCGAATGCAAGCACATTATAGCGACATTTGTTTATCACGAAGCAAGATCTCCAAATCGATAGTGCATGTCGAACATGGACTAACTATGCGACATGGAAAGATCGAGCAGGCCATCGACATTTGAGGGTATCATGATGGAAAACAGACAAATCACAGCAGACGAAATTGCCAATACTTTACATATCAGCTTTGGTTCAGCGTATTCCATCGTACAAAACAGGCTAAATTTTTCTAAAGTGTGTGCAAGGTGGGTCCCAAATGAATTATCAGCACATCATAAGGCACCAAAGTTTTGACATCTCTCTCATAAACATTTGACCCGTTATCGTAGTGACGGAGATGGGATTTTTTTAGAGCAAATTGCTGCTGTATATGAAACTTGGATACATCATCACAATCCTGAAGGTAAAGCTGCGAGCATAATTCAGAAACACTCATCACCAGAATTTAAGGAATTTGAACGTCAACCATGAGCTCATAAGATTATGCTAACACTATTCTGGAACAAGGACGGTGTCGTAGCCATTCATTTCACCCCAAGCGGCGAAACTGTGAACAGTGTGAATTAATGTGATGTGTTGCAAAAGAAACTGAAACCTCCAATCAGATCCAAATGTCATGGAAAACTGCGAAAAGGTGTCATCCTGCAGCAAGATAATGCTCGGCCACATTCTGCCAAGCGGACTGCCAAAACAATAAAGAAGTTGGGTTTTGGATGGCTGCGACACCCACTACACAGTTCAAAGCTGGCTCCAAGCGATTTTCATATGTTTGGACCATTGAAAGAAGCACTCGGGAGAAGAAGATTCGCTGTTGACGTAGAAGTCATGATGCTGTGCAAAAATGGTTACAGGTGCAACCCAAAAACTTTTTTCGGACGGAATCAAGAAACTTGTGAAACGTTACACAGAATGCGTTGAAGTGCAGGCAGGTAATGTAGAAAAAATAATGTATGCTTCAGTTTTCTATCATTAGAATAAGTGTACTGTTTCTCAAATGTGCCTTTACTTCTTGACTTCCCCTCATACATAGTAGTTAACAAGTAAACTATCTGGAACCATAAAAATTTACATTAGAGGCATCAGAAGTTAAAAAAGCATATTGACGCTGTTGACAGTGCACATACACAACTGAAAAAAAGGAAAGGAAAGTAAGAGAGTGTGATAATATTTGTAAAACGCATGTGCTGTAAACACCGCCAAATTGCATGATCACAAACTTGCCCAAGGCCTATTTACAGCTCACTCTATGTAACTGTGTATAAACTTGCGCATTACAAAATCACAAAATTTGACAAGGTAATGTAATTGGTGTTAGATTAACTTAACGTGACTGTTCATACACTTGCACATTACAAGATCACAGCTCTTCACTGCTGGTTGCACAATCCATCTTCAGCTGCCCAGGCGACTCTGGTTCCTTCGACAGAAGTGGGGCCACGGTGTTCCTTCTCTACAGTAGATTCATACCCGGAAGCCTAAAACAAAAACAGGAGTAATGACCAAAAGTTTCACAAGAAAGAGTAACATACAGTATGCTCCCGTCATGCTGTAATTTTCTTAGTTCTGTGTGGATATAAATGCAGTGCACGGCCAACATATTCAATAAAATCTGACTCCACACAATGATAAATGAAAAAAGGGCATGCTGAAGAATAAATGCAACAAAAAGTGTATTGTGGCAGAACTTTTTATGCATTTGATATCAAAAATCTGAACTTTACCCTTTTTAGCTCACTCATGCACTAACGCAAAGCTACAGCTCTTAGGCAAAGATGCCCCCTGTGAGCTGTACGCGTTGACCATGTGTAATTAAAAGTTAAATTCTGTTCTTACGGCCAAACGTGTGCATGAGTGCATCCACACAGGTACATTTGTATTTCTGTAGATATACTATGATACTCATACGATGTGTTTCTTAAAGGGAATGCAATGTAATATGCATCATATGAAATTTTATTTATTGCACAAAAGCACAATACCACTGCACATACATGACGGTATGCACATTCATCATGCATCCATTGCAGGTAACATCTAAAATTAAATTACGTGTTTGTTAACTTGTGAATACAACTAATGTAGCTTTTTTCAGGCTGCTCACAATGGGATTATATAATGTCAGAAATTCAGTTCGCTAAATGACTATTGTGTACTGCCAGAGATAGTGGTCATTAGTTTCCATGATTCCCCTGGTTGGCAAAAAAAGACAATAATTCTCACCAAAGCAGCACAGGCCGTGTGGGGAAAAAGGTGGAAATGCTAAGACTTAAAAGGCATCAATCCTGAACCACATACCATCACAATAAAGCACGCAAGCTTTATCAACCCCCGGCACCCAGAATACTGGAAGCTACTGACCGCAATTTAGCAATACACAATAAGCATTCGGTGAAAGTGGTGTTTGAAGTTGTATAATTGTTCCAATGCCAACAGCTTGAAAAAAGGCAGTCTAGATCTGTTGTCTAATTTTACATTTGAGCAGCAACACACGCATGACTTACGCATGCGTACCATGAAGTATGCATAACTTTATTGAGTTTTCACCAATAAATAAAATATTCATATGCTGCACATACCACAGACCCCTTTAACATCTGTAGAGTATGCCTATAGTCGCGGACAACTTTTCTTGGCAATGAAGGAAAGGCTACGGGGGCGGAGCTACCGCACATGTACTGCTCCGCGAAGTAGTCCGGTTCGGCGCGCGTTTCGAACTTAGTTTTGGTTTGTGAACCTTCCGTACTTCCTGTGACGGCCATTTGATTATTCGAGCGGCCGTCACAGGCTTACACGGCCATTTGTTAGTGAAATTCGTCACAAGCTCCCTCGGCGAGTCGTCGGGAAAGCTGGAGGGTGACGAGCGCTCACCTGAAGACGAAGACGCCATTTTGACTGTGAGGTGCACGTAAAAGGTGCGACGTTTTCACAGGTGCAAAAACGCGAAATGACACCGCATAAAGCAAAACAAATATAAATATCTCGTTGGTGCGCGCTGACCCTCTTTCCAAACAGCACCCCGTATAAAATAAAGTAATGTTGTTTTTTTTTTATTCTCACGCAAAAAACACGGACGCAATTGTGGAACTATAATCTTCAGCGGTAGCACACGCGCAGTTCGGCTCTCTAGCCTTCCCTTCATTGCCAAGAAAAGTTGTCCGCGAGTATAGAAAATTTATTATATCAGATAGACTGTTAGCCTTGTCATCATCAGAAAATGTCATTGGAGGTGGTGCTACAAACTGTGTTTTATAATGTTCGTACACGTAAAGGTATTTAGCGAAGTTTTTACGCCAAAGCGGGGCGACGCGCATACAATTCTTAATAACGAGAACAAAATCATTAAAGCTAAATATGGTGGAAACAAGCAGAATCAAATAAATTGTGCTCGAACGCATGCCCTAATGCTCAACCTAGCGCTTGCAGAGTTAAGATACGGCTATTCGGCCACACATAGACAAGGATCCGTTCGACTACAGTTCAAGTTTAACTAACGGTTCAACAGGCACGGGTGCCGGCCGCATCAGGCAACCTATCGTTACCTATGTTGCGGGTGAATTAAAACGTCGGTCCGAATTTAACTAAACTGGCTGTATTAACACCTAAGCGTAAGTGCAAGCACACGCATTAACACGAATATCACGGTAAAGACGTGCCTTTGCGGATGCATACACATACACACGTTTGGTCACACGCAAGGAAAACACGTCCCTGACGGTAGTCACATAACGATCCTGTAGCTGTTGAAAAGAGGACGCGCAGCGTATGGAACTTTCTTAGACACGTTCACTTTTTTAGCGCTCAAAACGAACAAGGAAGCGAAAAAAGAAAAAAAAAACGCGGACACCGCGTCATTCTTTTCCGACCTTGTTCGTTTTTTGCGCTAGAAAATTCACCATGAATTACCAACATGCTCAAGCGTACGCGATCTAGACACGGTCGACGCTTACACGCAGGCGCCGTCCCCGCCCTACAATTATTAAACCAAAATAGTGATTCATCGCGAGCAGCCCCCCCCCCCCCCTCTTCCAACACCACTGCCGACAGAGGAGAGCGCCACCACAACTCTGTTCAAATCCCCCGCCGAAACACAGCCGCGCATGCGCACACTTTACACTCCAAACAAAAAGAAAAAGTTCGACTTTTTGCCTTGATCCTGATGAAATGATACACACCAACAGGCTCGCTACTTGAACAACAGCTCACTTATCGTCTACTAGCCAAGAAAAACATAGTTAACAGCGTTATTATCCCGCTCACGGTGTAAACAAAGCGCTGACAGCAGCAATGTTCACGTACCTATTTTCGTTCGGCGACGGCTCAACGTTATGAAGCAGCAGGTCTTCGCTTTAGTCTTCGTAGTAAGCAGCACTGGCAGAACCCACAACACGAGCACAGAGCGCAAGCACCATTCACACAAGAGAAATTTCAACTTCAAACTCGGCCCTTTGGGAAGCGGCATGGACGCGACGAGCAACAAACAAGCAAAGGTACAGTGTAGCAAAGGAGTCTTCAGCCCCGCAGACATCAACGGGTCCGCATTCGTGCACCATTATTTTTTAATCCAAACTAAAAATATTCATTCCTGCTTGTAAATACTTAGAAAAACATTTATGTAAATACAAAATATATTTGATGCGTACAATGTCTCGACTTTTGCAAAAAAAAGAAAAAGTGGAATGTAAGCGCGCGAAATTTGAAATGTCTGGTGCAGCTACAGGGAATGTTATTTTGAACAAGTGAGCAAGAACGCTAATAATTGCTACAAAACGTATATATCTTGTGAAATAAAGTTATTCAATTTGTGCACACGTATACACGCGAGGTTTTAATGTAATGATTCATAGTCCTTATGTCAAACTAAATAGATACCAAATACAACTTTTATTCAGACAGTGGTACGAGAAAAAAAATACTCGGGGGTCTGAGCACGGTGCATGAAAACTTTACCCGTAATTTGTGTGTGTGTGTGTGTGTGTGTGTGTGTGTGTGTGTGTGTGTGTGTGTGTGTGTGTGTGTGTGTGTGTGTGTGTGTGTGTGTGTGTGTGTGTGTGTGCATATATTATGAGACGATATATATATCCGCCACGGTCCAGTGGTTATGGTGCTCGACTGTTGACCCGAAAGTCACGGGATCGAATCCCGGTCGCGGCTGCCGCATGGATCATCTCATTCATTTTCATTTATTAATACTGTCAGCCCTGTTGTAGGGCTATTACGTACAGGAGTGGAAGGTTACATTGTAATATTATCATGCACTGAATGTACGTAGATTATGCAGATCCCCGGGCATATATAATGCATATATATATAAAGGTTAATATAAATAAATAGACAATCGCAGACAGAATGTACAATTGATGACAATGAAGTAAGAACATGACCGTCACCAAGGGCGTATACCACAGCTTCTTTTTTTTTCAGGGACGGGGGGAGGGGGAGGGGTCGAAGACCTTTACGTCTGTTTGTATATGAGCGCGTACAAAATGCAAAATGTAAAAGTTGCGGTGCGTGGGGCAGTGGCGTAGGCAGAAATTTGTTTTTTTGGGGGGGGGGGGGCGGGGGGGGTACGCCCTTGATCCGACATTGAGTCCGGGCAGGTAGGTGTGGTCAAGTGTCATTTTGTGAGCTGTATCCCATCGAAGAAAAAAAAATATCGAAGGGGGGGGGGGGCACGGTCCATGTGTGTACGCGGGGAGGCGCGTACACACATGGAAAATGTAAAACTTGCAATGCTTGGGGGGGGGGGGGTTGAAACCCCCAGCACACCTCTCAGGGCTACGCCACTGAGATCTTTTTAACAAACATTATTTTCACATTCTTTAGAGAAATTTTCTTTAGACTAAAGTAAAGCAACTTTCTTTAGAGAAATTGTCTTTAGACTAAAATAAATCAACTTTCTTTTAACGGTATGTTAATAGAACGTGAAAGTCCATAGCCCGTCACTAAAGTTGGTAGATCGTTGGTTAATCGTTTAAAGACCGTCAATGTCCATTTTTGTAAGGGAATCTAGTAACGTTGGTCAAGCACATCCACGAATTTACCAGTGGCATGTCTCCGGCCAAATAAAAAAGCTAATGCACTTGCACTTCACCCTTGTGAATGTCCATGTGTACTTGGCACTCCCCTTGCATAGATGACGCAGTACGAATTAAAAAAATATATGTATTACAGTCCTCCTCAGTGAAACAGCTGTTCTCCAGAAAATAATGGTTCGCTTGAATTGCTAGTATACTATATTCACAGCAGCAGACAGGTTGACTTGTTCACAATTCAGAATGTTACATACATAACACAGAAACACGAGGACTATAGCAAATAGGTACAAAACTGGAAAAACTCGGTCATATGTGCACTCCCTCGTGCACTTGCACATTATGTTAAAGTTCACTTATACAGCAGGCACCTTCAATTATGCTACGATTATTGAAATATCACCCAACCTACGTTAGAACACAGTGATGTCTTGTTGCCTAACTGCCTGTCACCTATTTCTCTCCCGCAATGTGTTCTAATGCGTAAATCATATATTCTACTTGTTTGGTAATAAAACACAGGCCGTTACATTGAGCGAGCAGTGTTTCACCAATTTGTATTGCATGCACAAGTTCATTTCTTCCATTTGCATGCACGACAAATAGTCATATACCTCAACTGATACAAGAAACAGTGTTTGCACCATTTTATTGTAATCAAAATAGTTGCAGTTCTCATGTCAGTGTAAGAATATGCATGTTTCCATTTTTGTGCACAGAACCTGCAGCCAATACTGAACACACGGAACAAGATATACATACAGCCCAAGCACTATATATAATTCACAGCAGTAAAGCAAGATGAAAGTAGTGTGTAAAACCTCCTCATAATGCATATTGATATGTGCACCTCACAGTGCCAGTATCTAAGCACAATCAAAAGAAATGGGATGCACAAGGAACTTGGTGTCAGCCTACACATGAAGGCAACTAAATTAATACAATAAGGCTAGCTTTACTTTTGAGAAATATGCAACCATGCAGATAGGCATGTTCTAGTATTCTTATTGCATTAGTTTGCACTATGGCATCAAAACATGTCGCACATGATCATACAGTTGAGTTTCCTGCAGAAAAGTCTAAAATTGATTGTAGATCCACTTGCCACAATTTATAAAAGCATTGAGCAATGCCCACAAAATGACAACGCTGCCTTCATATATTGCTGCACATATTTGCTCACAGATATCTGAAAATTAACGTAAATTTCTGGAATCATGCTTGGGAACTTGTCGGCATTATCACATGACTACAATGTACCAATACTTCTATTATACATAATTAGTACATTGATGTTGACTATATATCCATGCCAGCTAGTGCTATCTGCAACTTCAAGTTCTTTATATCTAATTCCTCACTTCATGGCTTATGCATAAATACCACATTGAAAATTAAGCCCAGCATTATGGCTTCAAGATCAACTTGAAATTTTTCAATCATGTGCCCAAAATTAAAAATTTCCTATAAATAGTGGCTGATGGCTTGGCACACTGGATGCTAGGACTTGATATGCCATGAGGTTGAACAAAAATTACACCATCTCCCTCTAAAGGGGACCATGAGGCGATGCGAAGCCGGAGCACTTGCACGATCGCGTTCCGTTGGCGTTCGTTGGGCATTCTACCGACCTCGCGTCGTGGAACGCGAAGAGGGACGCTACGCGCGTCGTATCTTTCATCTAGCCTGGCCGTTAATTCTCACAGGGCGAGCGGGGAACGCGGTCGACAGGCGGGCGAGAGGGGGGCCGCGTAGGAGAGGAGAGAGAAGGGTAGGGGACGCGCATGCGCTCGAGCTCATCGCGGCGTTGCGCAGGAGAGAATTTCGGCATGTCTAGCCCGCGTTTCAGAGGAAGAGTGGAAAGGGGGAGGGGAGAGGGGGAGGGGAGAGATAGAAAGTGGAGAGGGGAAGGGGAGAGGGTGCGTGGAGAGGAGGTGTGTGGAGAGGGTATGCGCAGTAAGGGTGGTCACGCCGCACACCACCACCACCACCGGATTGAGCTCCGCCTTAAGATACTTCGCATCTAAAATTTGACCACGCGCTTATAGAGGCTGTAAAGCAGTCAGGACATAAGTTCATAGTACAAGAAAGCGGGAAAACAAAAACACAACACACGTAGAAATGAAGGGCACAGGACGACGCAGTACTAGCAACGGAAGCTGAACACGTGCTTGGCTTTTTTAGACATGTTTTTACTCTTTCCGTGACTGCGTGATTCTTTCATTTTGTAATTTTTTCATACTGTGTGTGTATATCTTTCTGTGGTTTGCATTAAACTTCAGTTCTAGTAGCGCATCGTCCTGTGCCTTTCATTCTCATTTCTCTGTGCTGTGGGGGTTTTTTCCGCACTTTCTTTAACTATGAGTACACATCAACTCGCCCAACTGTCCATTTCAGGATCAAGCTTGCTGAATGAAGCCGGTTCCACTAAATGTCATTTTGAACAATGCGAAATTTTCAAATGCACATGCTACTGGAAAGGTTGCACACAGTATCATGCATAACACTCTGCATCAATCCCAGTATTTACCCAAATGCTGTGAGATGTAAGGAATGTTCGAGATAGTGTACAGTGAGGCACAGTGGAGTGTTCCCACAATACACAAGCAGTGCGAACAACTCTTGATGCTTTGCCAGATGCCTTCCTGAAAATGATAAAAAAAGAAGTTCATTAAGCTTTCTTTGTCCATAAAAATGAATTTCTCGCTAAGGACTCACACTTCACTATATTTATTACGGACCTTTTAACATAACATGAAACAAATGCAAAATTGTGAGGCTGCTAAGTAGTTCCTTGTCAACTTTTCAAGTACACAGGGCGAAAAATACACGAAGGTCAAGAAATGCGAAACAACACCAGAAGTGTTACTCTTCTCCTGTGTACCACCATTCGGGTAGATTTCGATGTCAGTCAAGTTAGCATTATAGTGTAAAAGGGTGTGAATTTTAGTGAGGTTCACTTTGTATTTAAACGCGTTGGACACTAGATTCTTGATCAACCACAACTGCTCTATTTAAGACTGAATATTGGGCAACTTGGTATTGATTCATGGCAAAAATTAACAGCATACTTGTATTGAGGGCAAAAGAAGACCTGGACACAATACCAGCGTTTTCACCTTTTCAGAAATTGTGTCAACAGTGAGAATACTGTGTAGAGATCATAAACACTATGAAAACATAATTCAAAACAAAATAACGAGAGGGAAGAAACAAGGTTATTCAACAAGGTGGTTCAGCAGGTTCAACTGTCTTTGAATTGACTTATATGAATGTGATTAAAATAGACTTGCATAACTAATACATCTCCTAAAGGCTATAAATATGCATATGTAACCCTGGCTAGTTTCAGTGCTGTTATGTGACTAATGAAGTGACAATACTATAAAATGCATGTTCTTCACAACACACACTGTCACTTAGCGGATGTCACATCATATGGCCATAATTATGTTTCATCATATGGTCATAATTATGTGACGATTATGACACATGTCAACGCGCACAAATTGCCATTGAGACGGATGATCACGACAAGCAAATCAAGCATGAAAACAGCGTAAAGAGAAACAAATTTGGCCTCAATGCACATTTCATTACATAACTGCGTGGTAATAGCAGCTTTTTTTTAACACGAAAGTGTTTTATGTCGGGGTCCACCACGGCTCCACTGACGTATTTCCATAACGGATATGACGTTGTAAAATATAAAGACTAACAGTGGGAAAAGAAAAAGAAACCAGAAGAAAAAGTTCCGTCACCAGGAATCGAACTTACGACCCCTCGCTCCGCAGCGCGCAACGATTCGGCCACGGACGGCACGTTCTTCGCAATGCTAACGGCGAGCTATTTATATACACCATTTGCTGGTGGCGGTACTCGGAGATCGGTGTTACAGCGTGTTTTCGTTATCACTAGCGAGATGGCGCGAATGGCTCGAACAGCATAGAGTCACTGGAAAAATTTCAGAGTATCGCATCTGTTTTCCGCGCGCCGCCGCCGCCGCGATTGGCTTACTCGCATCACGTGACCTTTCGCCGCCATATCCCTTCGAAGCGCTTTGGGTGCAGGCGCGTTCAATGCAGAGCGTGGCCGGACATTTAGCAGTACCACGGTCCCCAGAAGTATGTTTTAAACGCGTCATGCAGACAGGGGCGTAAGCAGACATTTTTTTCGGGGGGGGGGGGGCACCTCCTTGATCGGTAGCGGGGGCCTGGCAGGCAGATGTGATCGAGTGCCATTTCGTGCTATGTATGCCACGGGAAGAAATTTCGGAGGGGGGGGGGAAGGTGCACGGGCCCGGTGTGCCACCCCCTGGCTACGCCACTGCATGCAGATGCCAGAAGAGAGTAGCTCACCATCAATCGAACGTTACTGGTGAGCTACTCTGGGAATCTCGTTTGCCGTGTGCAAAAATAATGTCAACGCGGACGCGCGTCTGGTTAACCTCCCTGCCTTTCCTTCATTTCCTCCCTCCTTAATGTCAAAGAGCGCCGTTCTACGTGGCTGCATAGTTGGCCTGAACGAATTAGCCCCCCTCGAATAACACTCCTTCCTGCAGTGAACTACACTAACTTTGCTGGAAAAGATCTTATGCGACAGGATACTTCACATTTTCGGTTCGCTATGGTCAGCGATATTGAAAACTACATACCTTTCTATTTGCTCGGCTGTTTATATCTCGATCTGTTGAACAGCTTACGCATGCTATCCGAGTTATAAGCGTGTCACGCACGAGAGCGAAATCGAAGATTTATTAAAATAATAACTGTTTACTCGTATACCTTGAAGGCAATTTTGGCATGGTCATTTGGCATTGCACAAAACAGAAGCGTGGAACTCTGTTGATAAACTTGGTATAAGGCAATGTTATCAAGCGTATTTTTAAATTTGTTGAAAAAAAAATGCTGCATTGCGCCGAGCGTACCCTTAAAATACTGTGTAGTTGGTGAGAAATGGTCACAGCAAAAAAAAAAAAAACAAAAAAAAAAAACAAGCAGATCCCACGCATTGATGGAGTCGATTTTATGCAAGTCCTAGGTCTATATACATACTGTGTTGCAGTAGCATGCGCTTTAAAAATTCCGGGATGTGCTATTTCTGATCAAAAGAACATAAAGCACCGTGCCGAGGAAGTTTTGATAAGAGTGCATTATTAAAAAAAAGTGCAGCAGTGCAGAAACCGAACCCCGGCTGTTTACGCGCTGGCAACGCCAAAAAGAGAGAACTGTTTGTCGGGACACAGCAAAATATTTGCAAATTCATTGCAAGGTTGGGAATATTACGGAGACAAGAAATAGGAAATGAAACAATTAAGTAATGATGCCAATCATTTTTGATGGCCTATTTTCTACGTACCGCAAGATAAGATGCACCTTACCTACCGCACGCCGATTCGCCCGTGCGTTCGGCTGCTGGCGTTGTGAATCAAGACGTCGCGCACCACGTCCAATTACCGTACACACACAACTTCTATTACGTATATCAACCACTTGAACAGCAAGCACGGTGCGCAAACAAGCTATGCGTCAGCGATCAGTCGAAGTACGCAATGTTGAATGTTCTCGATGTTGTTCGATAACGTTCTCGAGTGCAGTGAACCTTAACACCGACTGCAAAGCTAGCGCAAAGAGTCAAGATTCACCAAATGTCGAAGTAAATGGCATCTCGCACGATGTCACTGCGCTAATGCAACTATGTTTACAGCTCCGGACCTAGCGAACACGCCCGGGCGTGACACGAAAAGATACCGATGATGCCATGAAGAGAGTTCGCGAGCACATGGCAACATTCGCCGTACGTTTCATTAGTTACAGCGCTAACCGCGCAGTCGATCCATATACCTGTCGATGACTCGAAATCCCTTCTAATATCCTCTTGAAGAAACACACACACACATAATGCCGTTCTGCCGAGCGTAACACGGCACTGAGGCTAAAAGATCGGTCACTTCTCAACACACGCTAGCAACGCGCCGGACGGTCTGGAAGGGACATGGCCGCCGCCACCCAATGTTGCCCGCGTGCATCCTACCTTTGCGATACTCACGGTACTCTAATTTTCCCGTGACTCTAGAACAGCACGAACAGCATAGAAAAGCGCGCTTTAAAGGTCGTCGCCGTTGCGACGAGGCGTGGTCGCTCGTGCGTGCGCTTATCTCGTGATCGCGGTGGTTTGTACGTCTCGCGTTGAGAGCACGAAGGTCATTTTGCTCACTGCAGCGGCCGCATTTGCGAAAGGAGCGTGGTGCTCACGCAGAAATAAGTTACAAATGTGACAGTTAGTTCGCTCTTATCCTGTGTATGTTCGTTCCGTGCGTCCTTTCTGCTTGAGCAGCGCGTTGCAAGTTTCAAGCTGCTTGCCGTTCTTCGCGTGACATTACAATTTGTTGCTGTAGCATTCATTCCTTCGCCCTTGGGGCGAAAGAATGCGCAACAAACGCTCAACTACGTCTGTGAAGACACGTTTCACTTTCGTGTTATACCGATTCCTATGACAGAGGGATCAGCCATGTTTTTTTGCTTTAGTGTATGCTCCTTGAAAGCACTCTGCTGCATTTATGCTTTATTGCAAGGAATGAAATTATGTTGTACAAACATCTTTTTTTCAAGGCGCACTCGCGTATCGATTGGCTCGCCGTGCGAAGCATGCGCTATATTCACAGGAGTTTCTAAACACGCATTACACATCGTCGCTATGTGAGCTTAATGAGTTATCTTTCTTTGTTTTTCGATTTTGCATTGCACTTTTCACGCGACGCAATGTGCACTTATGAAAATGTGAGACGAGTTCAAAAAGAAAGTCTAATGACTTCAGACATTTCAGTCATTTGACGCTCTAATTTGACGCTCAGTCATTTGACGCTCTAAGAATTTTGTAATGTATTTGAAATGCCATTCAAAAACATATTGGCCAGTCATTCTGATGCGTATTAACATGTGATAGTCTGATGCGGATTAACATGTTATAGTCTGATGCGTATTAACATGTGATGGTCCGATGCGTATTAACATGTGATAGTCTAGTGAGCATGAAACGACCTTTGACATCAACACTCATTTGATTCTCTAATGTATTCCTTCAGAATTGTTTTAATGTACTCGTAATGTCATTCAAAAACATATTGGCCACCGTCATTCTGGTGTGTCCTTATAACTGACTTTCTTGTGTGTATGAAACATCCTGTTTGCAATGACCCTCGGCCAAGCTTGTGCTTCGTGGCCAATGACATTCATAACATTCCTGAAACAGAACTATTACAGTGCATGATAAGATTGATGATATGTCCGGATGATAGTACGGAATCACATATTAGTTGTGCCTGACAATGTGTTCGCTGGTTGATACACATGCAGCCAAGCATCATACAAAAGTGCATGTATGCACCTTCTACAACACTTGTGCTGTACAAAGACATTTCTCAACAAAAGAAAATGGATAAAAACATTTATTGACTGGGAAACATGCAGAGGTTAAATGAAAGAAAAATATGGTGTACACCTGTCATATCTTCGTTTCATTTAATCTGTCTACTTAACATAGATGACAGATTGCTTTTGATGCGCAGGGTGCTTGTAGGGAATCCATGTATGTGTATCCATCCATGTGTATCCTGCACGAAAGATCGCAGTAAATATATAGGAGTTGCAAAGAAAACTTTATCCAACACATCGTGCACCTTAGAACACTTAGATGTACTGCCAAGGCCCCGCGCAGGTAGTTGACAAAAAAACGCTTTTGTGAAGTTAGATTTTGTCAAAATTATATCTTCTATCACATTTTCAATCGAAGCTTTCAGCAATTCCTGTTAGAAAACAAGACAACAAGCACAGAAGGCCAAGTCCAGTACCAAGTGTACATTAATGGAGTTACGGCAAGATCTTGTTTCTTTCATCTTGGAGTTTTCTCAAAAAAGGTGCAATAGGTTGACGAGCAGGTGCTACATGACCAAGCTTTTTCTAAAAATTGAAACAAATGCCTACCATACAATATAGACTTGACAAGGCTCGCAGGTAGAACACTCCCATCTTCTTCTGTAAGCTGTCGTCTGCTTCAGTTCCACGAACAGGTGAGATCACGGGGTAGATATGTAAAGGATACCAGAAAACATTCATGAGTTGGCACACCACACAGACCTTAAAGCACACACGCAATACATAGAATGTATTCAGGCAAGTCTATGTTGATATACCAGGGCCTTCAAATGATGGACTCAAATTGCACTATAAGAAACAGGTATTACCGGAGCAACGGCTCATGGCAGACAACTATAATGGTGTCATTGCAAGCCAAACTTTCTGAAATTATGTACTTAGTAAACACTATGTGGGTGGAGAACGCAGATTGCCATATAGGTCATTTAAATAACGAAAACTACATCAGCACTGCTACACAATACAAAATGCATAAATTGATAAAATAAGAGTATGTGTGGCCCATGTGCACACTCCATAATGCCGAGCTTTACATATTGTATAATATGATGAATTTGGGCCATTCAGGAAAGTAATTGTAGTCGTGTTAAAGCCAATCAATGCCTGGAATATCGATTTGAATTTGTAGTGCTGCAAGCCACAAAAAAAAAAACCGCTAACCACTTTTGCCAGCTTTCTGTAAACTTCTGCACACATAGTAACATATGAGAATTTAGATTTGCTTCCCCTAATAATTACTTCATAAAATTAATGTAGCACTCTCACAATGAATGCTACATCTTATACGCACAACCTGCAAATAAGAGCGCTTTTTCAGTTTCATGCTGCCTTAAAAAAACTTCATAAAAGAAACATGAACTTTAGATAAGCACATAATTGAGGCGTGTTTTTACCACTCCAGCACATGCACAGACTAAATTATTGTGGATAAAAAGTTCTTGGAACAGTGCTACTTAACCATTGAAACAACTTCTGTTAATATAAACCAGTATGCTTCAGGAAACAACTATAACGACGGGACAAATATTTCACATTATTTTTCTCAAACACAAATATTGCAACCAAAGGCACCTTGCCAAACGCAACTGACATATTTGTCTAGAACTGATAATTATAAAATCTTGTGCTACTTCAAATTAATGTACACTTGGTGTAAGTACCAGCACATAACATAATTCACTGACATATATTATCTTCCACTGAGTTCAGTCAACGCAAGTTAGTTTCTCGTAGAAACGGCCTTCTCAGAATAAATCCTAACCAGAGTGCAACTAACTTCTGACAAAAACGAGCGCGGTGCGGTAGTCGCGGACACAGACACAAACTCGCCACTGCAGAGCACCGCGCGGGCATGTGCAGCTGCAGCGTGTTTTAAATGCGAAGCATTTCTTAGCGAACTTCTGCGACTTTGAGCGTATCTATCTATCTAGCCGCCTACGACTCTGTGCTCTCCTGGTCGCTTGGTTAATCGAATGTACACCAAAATTGGTATGAGTAACATGACTGTATGACGAACATAAATGACAAGTCATAACATGAAAATCATGACACGCATGTCATGTACAGCATGATTTACATGCCACGGTCATGCTACGCCGGCGGCCGTTTTATATCTGCGTCCCCGCGTACTACATGCCAATTATTACTGCGTTTCCTGAAGGGTTACTTCATTTGTACCTGCATCATGAGAAGGCTAGGCGATGAACGGTATGTTTAAAGCAGTTCCATTTCCAAAGTGATAAGCCATTGTACAAGTAGATTCAGGCGATGATCTCATGCAGCATGCAGCTGTAGTCGATTTCAATAACCTTCGACGACGCTAAGAAGTTTGTTTACAGAATTACAACTGGGATACAAGAAATCTTGCAAATGATTCTTCTCTCGGGTTACGATCGCTTCTGAGCGGTGGAATCGCACGGACGGGCCGTTTTCTCTCTCCTCGGTCGCGGCCCCGTCTTGTCTCCGGGAAAGGGCCGTGGGCTGAAGCACTGCAGAAACTGTTTTTCTTCTTCCCCTCCTACCTCGCCTCCCCCTCCGATCCCCTGCGCCCAAAAGGGCAGCACGAGTGTGGCCCTACCAACGACGCATACATCGCGCAGGCGTCCCCAAGGTCACCCAGCTCCCGTGTAGAGGAGCGGCAGCGGCGCTTTTGTATGCCGCCTCCAATTCCCCCCCCCCCCCCCCCCCGCAGCAGGGAGAAGCGGGCGGGCCGAGCAACAGGTTTCTTGGAATGGAAGAATAGCCAAGGGATAAGGGCGCCATAACACGCAACGCTTGTGTTACAGAAGCGGAGTATCGCGCAAAGCAATGTGCCTTCATCCACCCGTTGCCGTTGTAGTGAACACACATGGCGAACGCTTCGTACAACCGTATAAAGCGCACACAAAGCATTGAGCATAGCGTAAAACATACCTGCCTATCTGCCATCCTCTTGCCATCATCCCCGCTGAGTGAACACGCTGCCCAGACGATCACACTCGGTTCCTGCGTAAAAGTCGTCATGTAATGAAGTAACCTTGCTGTGTAATTCAGAAACATGCTAGAACTTACCAAAGTCGGGCATCCACTGCGCACTCTTCCGCTTTACAGTCCACAATGTACGGTACACTCGGCGACAGTCTTGTCAAAACGCTGCTGTACGTCCGCACTCACCGTCAGTCACGACACTAGGACGTAGATCGTCTTGGAAGGTACACTTGATATTGAATCACGCAATCAACGTGCATAATCGATAAATGTGGTAACGAAGCGTTGTGGAACACACGCACACAAACCGCGCGCCCCGCACGCCCGCCAAACAACTAAAGCGGCAAAGCCCCCAAGTACCAGAAGACCTGTTGCAACTTGCTTACACTGAGAGAACTGCATAGGTGGCAGCAGTGTCGTGTTAGTATACATAAAAAGTGTATTTATGGCTTTTTACACCCGTCTACGCATGTTGGAGATATTTTATGGCTGTTTTATTTTGTTGTACAACTATACATTTTATTTTTGGCAACTTAGAAGTTATAAATGGGCAGTTTTCAAACTCGCATCCTAGACGACGGTCATCTCTGAGCCCTTATATCTGACTACAGATCTTAAAAGAAACGCTTTTTTTAAGACCTAGGGATTATGATGGGAGGAGGAAATAGGGTAGGTGTGATAGGCGTTCCTTACGTTGCACACAGAGGAGGCCAATGGGGAAAGGAAGGAGCGAAAGGAGAGAGCAGTTGACGCCAAGGGTTGACGCCATGGAAAACGGAAAAGAGCCGCGTGGAGAGGACATTACGAGCGGCGGTGGGCCTGAACATAGGCGTGCGCAGGGTTCCCCATTAGGGGGGGGGGCGAAAGTTCATCGCAGCGCCCCCCCAACCTACTAAATTCATGTATGAGGCAGCTTTTGCCCCCCCCCCCCATCTTAGGCGACTAGAAGGGTCAATGTACGAGGCAGATTTTCGCCCCGCCTCCCTCTTAGATGATTAGGGGGGGGGCGGCCCCCCTGCCCCCCCTGTGCGCACACCTATGGGCCTGAAGGAGGATGTACGCTACCTTGCGCCCACTCGAACTTTGTCTGTCGGCTGCTTTTGACCAGCGTTGCAACAGCGAGAAGAAATACAGATGGTAGTATGCGATTGGGAAAAACGCTTGTACACGTATCATTGCAGCCACAATTACCAACAACATTTTGTTTTGGACATATATGTAAGTACACCATGAATACAAATCATGCATAAGAATACTCCCTAGTTTTATCACAACATTAACGAACATTTTTTTCTGTACGTCGCCCATTGTCCACAGTTCCAATCCTCTCCACCTCCCCCAAACCCTTTGCGACGCCGTGTGGGTAATCCGCACCCTCCTTCCTTAATTTTTACCGGACAAACATGAAACACGGGCCTCTGAGAGAGTGTTCACAGTGTCACTCCATCATATCTGTTCATATTTGCGATCAACGCATGCTTTTTAAAAATAAGGAAATGTTTACTTCTATATATACGGCAGGTAAAACAATTAACCTTGCTGCGGTCGTCAGCAATTCTTCGATCGTCGGTGTGAGATGTATACAAAATATTCACGCATTCTACTGAAACACAATATTTGTGTACATTGTAACACAAATTGTTTACTGCGTGTAGTTTCTGAACGACAAAAAGGCGAACATGTGAATTGTGATAAACTGATTTTACGGTGGCCATTAAGGCTCTTTAACTTCTTTAATGTGATCATAGGCGTGCGCAGGGGGGGGGCAAGGGGGCGAGAAGGGGGGGCGCAAAGTCAGCCCTATACATTGTAGGGGGGGCGAGAAGAGGGGCGCAAAGGCAGCCGCATACATTGACATAATAGGGAGGGGGGCGCTGCGACGAACCTTCGGCCCCCCTGAAGGGGAACCCTGCGCACGCTTATGAATGTGATACGCGTTTTGCATTAGGAACGTCAATTGAAAGTCTGAGCACTTTAGTCACCAGAAATTAAAATGTATATGGTCATTTGATTGTCTGGTGTGCACCAAATGTTAAATGACATTAGGCATTGCATGTCAAATGTCTGTCTAATGACTCATTAGGAGCGCAGTAAGTCGACATTAGACTCTCAAGACTCATTTTCATAAGGGGAACGACACCTATGCAGCTGCCCGAGCGACGATAAGGACGCGCGAACAGAGGAAACACAAGTATTACTTACAATTGTGTTCGCGATGGCACCGTGAACGCAGCGTGCCCATCATCTGCTTGGTAATATACACAGCGGCAGGCTCGCGTGAGTCGCCGGGATATTATTGTCACACACCATATCCCACCTGCAGTAAGACCCACAGTAAGGCATATTGCACTGTCGTCAAACCACGCATTTCACGTCCAGCGGCAAAGAGCAGGCACAAAACGCGCGCACACGCCGAAACAGCTGGGTAGTTCAGAAGCGTCGTTCACAAGGCCAAGGTAATCTCATGACGGCTTTGCTTGGGCATCCCGCACGCTGCTGGGGCCAGACTAAAAGGACTCTTCTCGCGTTTCTTTCTTTTTTTGCTTTTTGTCCTTCGCGCGCATACATCGCGACGCTTTCTCAAACCTCGCTTGTATTCCGACGCGTCTGATTAATTTCCTCACTCTCGCCGACAAGCATGCAGGCGGGCTGCAACCGGCATTTTATCTCGTTTCCTTCCGTTCCCAGTGGCGGCTTAAAAAGAATCGCGCTTTCTTACAGGGGCGAAGCTCCTTAAGGCGGCACCCGTTCGTCCCTCGTAGTCGTAGTCGTAGTAGTCGTAGTGCGTAACCAGTCTTACGCTTTGACCTCCAAGGTGGTGCCGGTGGGAGATTTTTCCTGTGCGTTGTTGAACAATAAAAAATTCGCAGCGTGCGCGTTAACTAAAAGCCGAATCCTTCTGTCTCTCATTCCCCATTAGCAGCCATTGGCATGTTACAGTAGGAAACGTTAGTAGAAGTAGAAGTGTAAGTGTTAGCTAAAAGCCGACTTCTTCTGTCTCTCATTCCCATTAGCAGCCATTGTTTACCTCCAAGGTAGTGCCTGGTGAGATTTCTCCTGTGCGTGATTAAACAATAAAATTTTGTTCAAAACGCCGTTGATTGATGAAATAAACCAACGAAAGACGCCAGATGTTTTGTAAAAGCAAAACGAAAGAACGCCAGATGTTTCTAAAGCAAAACGAAAAGACGCCAGCTGCTTAACGAAAGACGCCAGATGTTTTCTAAAGCAATGGTTTTCTAAACAATGAAAATTCACAGCGTACATGTAAAATTAAAGTGAGCTGCAAGTCGTCATAACTCATCGAACCTTTAGTATAAACGCGCCCGATCTCACGTCGGTGATGATGTACTGGGCAGAATTCACGGAAGATTCACGGTTTACCGACGAACCTCCGCAGCTTCGCCCACTCATCATCATTCACTCCGTGGATATGCTGTGATTTTTTTTAAAGACGATAGTCTTTCTTGGGATACTTAAAGGGCCACTAAGCCCCCAACAGATGCTCGCCTGCTCCTCTTCGTGCCTTTTCTCTAACAACAACAGCCGTGATGACGTCACCTGTACGATTAGCTGACGTCGCGAGCAAGAGACGCTGTCAGTGGACGAATAAGAACCTGTTTTCTGGTAGCAGATGCGCGCGCTTCTTGCGTTCCCACCTCGGACGCTGAGGAAGGGCACTCGGAGAGGTGGATAGACGAGCCGACCAACGCTGCCTAGTGAACGAAAGAGCGAAACGAGAAAACGCGTGCAATTCCGCCAGCGTTCGCTGTAGACTCGTGCACAACGGCAACGCCAGAACTAAATTTCGACCTCTGAGTGGTTTAGAGGCCCTTTAACGTGGATGCACTCACATTGATGATTGGTGGTAATCTCTCATCCCCCATCACCGGCTGCGGCGGTGTCTTACTGGGAGTCCATCATGACCAGCACTTCTGCTTTCGATCAGCGCCGGATCATCTCCTGCGCGATGAAGAGGATTGCGCTTCAGGGGCTTTCCTTCGCTTTGTAAGGGTGCCTCCTCACAGTGAGGGAGCACCCACGTGCCATGTAGAGGGCTCGGCTCCCATGTTCACACACTGGCAATAAATGTTTCTACCACCACCACCGTCCCGATGACTAATGTCCATATTAAATGATTAAACAAACCCTTGTGGTAGCTGTAGTAGTTAACGGTGAAAGTGTTCTCATTGAACGAGGTGTGACAGCCAGAAGAGCGTCGCATATTGGAGGCAGAACTTGGTCGCCATCCCGCGGCCTGTTGAAATGTGATTGAACGCCAAGCGCCGGTCTAGAGGGAAACGCAAAGCGCGTCGTGCCGCCCCGTAACCCAGCCGCGATTTTTCTCGGGGCGAGCGCGTGAGCGGGGAACGCGGTGTTACAGCCAGGTGAGGCAGGCGTGCGTCGCAGAGCTATTTTTGGCTTGAATTAGCGTGATGCTATGAGCGAGGCCGACGCTTTTACGACGCTTGAGCTAAGGTCGCCAATTCGAGGTGTGTTAAGGCATTGACAAAATTGAACTTTTATTGAAAACACGCCGAATGGGACGGACGTGTAACGCGTTGAAGGTGCTAATCGAGGAGGCCACCGTAATGACGAATTACCTTACTTTACCGCTTCCAGGGGGCAACACCACCCCGCCGACCGGGAGAGTGGTAGATATAAAAGGCGCGTTTGTAAAGCTTTTGAAGTCTGTCACCGTGGCGCAGTGGATAGCTTGCCCGGCCTGTGTTTTTGCGGACCGAGCGGTCCTGGGTTCGACGCCCGTTGAGGGAACATTTTTCCCTTGCCATCCGATTGTGTAAATTATTTCGACGTCATTGAAGTCTTGGTGAAGTCTTGAAATACGTCACTGAAGTCTTGGTGGACCCCGGCATAAAGCACTTTCGTGTTAAAAAACTAAAAAACTAAATAAACGACGGTGACCAAAAAAGAAACGTTCGCAAAAGAAACTTACTTTTAGTACTCTTCACATTCAATTCTTTTTGTCTCCCGTAGGAAGTTGCATACAGTATCGAAAACACTCCTATGGCTAAAAACTGGTATGACAGCAGCAAAGTGACATGCCATTTTAACTTTTTATCCTCCCAATTCAGCTACGACGGACCTCGCGGTGCCGCAGAAAATTGCCTCGGCGTGCAGGTCCCGAACATTTTAGGACGCCAAATATTTGTTCTTTATTGCCATCATAGTGAAAAAAGCTTCATAAATTCCTCCTGAATTTGGGCAAACCTCCCGCAAAAAATATGATGCCTCATAGAGGGCTTACCGCTTCCCGTTGTTCAACGCTGCTGAACTTCATTATTAACATAACGTATCTACAGCGACGTTGTTATTCGTTTGTACTTCGGTGAATATATGCGTACTCCTCACTTTAACACGCAGCAAAGAAGATCGGCCACTGCATGAGCGCCTCAAATCAGGACGCAAGAAAAGAAACATTTTGTATTATTTCTCTATTGAATGTCCCACCCTGATTTCGACTGCTGCCATGTAATTTTAATTTATCTACGTAAACCATCAAATAATCTCCAAGTAATTCGTATCACACGCAATATATAGTTTAGTAAAGTGCCGTTATATTTTGTCCACGTATACCTGCTTTCGTGTACGAACGACTTATTTCATTTTTTATATATAGTATTCCCACTTCCCGTAATGCATGCGTACCAACACTGTTAAGAGTTCATCATAATCAAGTAATAGCAGCCACAAAAACACAAGTCCATTACACTACAGAAAATAATCTAAAAATTCATTCACTACTCGGCCAATCCCCTGAATTGGGTATGAGCCATGTTCAAAGGACAACAAAAGCGTCACGTAAATTATATCACCCTGACAAAATTATCTTTGGTCCTTGGTAGGTTCACAACATGGTCTAGGCTAAAATGTCACTGTAACCTCTATTAGTACTTAAAAGAAATTGCAGACTATATGACACGCCCGACTCTTGACCGATGCCCCTCAGTGGGTAGGTGCCAATCATCGCACGAGCGTCGTCATCATCATCGTCGGCGTCGACGGACCTTTAAAGGCTTCTGCGGCTTCGAGTCGACAAACCTGCGCGCTCAAATGGCCGAAGAGCCCCGAATAACGTTCGTAATTGGATGCCAGGAGGTAAAGTTCTTGCACTCCGACTCGAAATCAAGTGATCCGAAGCATGACAGCGAGCAAGAACCTCCACAGAAGAAGCCAAGGACTGACGGTTCTCGCGCTGAGGAGGATTCCGCAGGTGACGCAAGCGAAAATATAGACTGTTCTTCGAAATACTACGTATGTGTGACAATTAACAACGTACCAAGGGCCTGCTGCCAGCATTGCTGTTGCCAAGGCGCAACGCGCCCAAGATTCAACCCCCAAGTCTGCGCCGAAGTCTGCCCATGTTCTGGCAAGGACACAACCATGTGGCCCCCCGGGTATACGGACTTTGATGTAATACCGGTAGAGCCGGAGATGGAGGAGACGCCAGAACAAGAGATTTCCGGCCTCAACGACATAGTCATAGATTGCGTTCGGGAAGAAGTAACCGAGCGACTTGAATCCGAACTGGATTCCAAATTGGATCAAGCAGACAAGGGCAGTGTACTGCAGCTGTTTACTGATCTATTTGGATCTGTGGCGAGTGACATTTTTGTAAAAGTACGAGGCATCGCATTGACTGTTATTGTAAACACTGGCCTCGGACTGCTAGAGCACATGATGCTTTCTGGAATTCGAGCTGTGCCTTTTAATCAGTACCTGAATGAGCATCAAAAGAAGGCTGCAGAGGAAGCCATCTCGAAGGCCGTCAGAAGCGCAGAAGAGGGGATTCTCGCGAAAGTAGAAGAAAAGTCGAAGGAAGCACTCGAAGCCGAAGAGTCCGAAGACAACTAACAACACCTACCGCGGGTCCCAAGAGTGAAGCGCGCAGGAGTGGCCTGTGAAGAAATGATATACCACTACAGAAAAATAAATTTTAATCGTGGGCTTGAGTACTATTATACGAAGCTCCCATGCGACGCTATGGGTGTGCTTCTATAGCCCCCGCAGTTGCCGTGCCACGGCGTCATGTAGCTAGAATGCAATATGGTGCTTCGGTGCCAGGGGCAGGTAAGCATGCACTAAAGCGGCAACACCACACTACGCGACAGTGCAAGACACGCACACTGGTGTCCGGTTCCACCGTTCCGACACACTCTGGCGGGGGCACAGACAACTGGTGTAACCACCTTTAAAACGGGACACGGCGTTTGAACCGGAGCACGCAAAGAAGGCGATGCTAAATGTGTTCAAAACACTGAAAGCGGTGTGTTGCGAAGCCGGCGTGTCATGTTACTGTGCGTGCTTGTCTTTATTTGGCCTTAACGTGTCTCTTCGCGTTTTATATTAGTGTCTTCTGCGTTCCATAGTAAACAAGCACAGCGCAAAGTAAACGGGTACAAGAAGTAATGACGTACACACAGCTCTGGTCTTTCTACTTCTTTGTCTTGTCCTGTTTATTTCGCGCTTTATTTGTGTCGTATTCACTTAGGTGCACACCCAAGCCTTTGCGCAGCCGCCATAGCAGGAATGCGCAACACTCGCAATGCACTAGGCTGCTACTCTGAAAAAAACATGGATGATCCCTCCGTCATAGGAATCGGTATAACACGAAAGTGAAACGTGTCTTCACAGAAGTAGTGCTTATCGTGTAGTGATATATGAGAGCTTCTACAATGTCTATTGGTGTTTGGCAGCTATAGCACCGTTTGACGTCGATGCACCCATGTTGACGCCTAGTGGCATGTCTCCATCGCGACGACTAACGCCCATGATTATGGTTAAACCGTTGTGGTAGCTGAAGTTGTGAACATATATTTAGAATCAGCGAATCGTGAATCGCACGTGAAGATGACATTGACAAACTCATAATCAACACTGGTACCCAATATGCACTTCTTCAAAACGTCGTCAATTAAGGGTGGAAGCGGCACGGTGTGCGCTTACTAGTAATGGGTTACCGACGCCTGTGTTCATGCATACACTACCACACTGCGCTTCAGCAACACGGGTGGCAGAGGTTCGTAGCTTGAGCCGCAAGCGCGTGCGTCCCGCTGGCCTCTGTCTCGCTCCACCAAGGCACGACATTCGCGCGTCGAATTCGTGTCCTTTTTTCAACGCGTATTGCAGCTGTTTTGTTAGTCGGTGCTCTCGCAATCGAAGCAGTCGGCGGCGGAGAAATTCCGTTGATGCATGTGGAAGCTGCACCACTCCGATGAGCTGGCGCACGCTGACACGAAGCGAAAGGCAAAGAAGGTAACTACGTCTAGGGTGCCTCGGCGACGCCAGCGCAGCCAGTGTCCCTCGCAGGTATCGATACGCTTTAACCATGGCCTCCGATATCACGTTGCAATCTCGGAGCAAGCGCTAGTAAGTGTCGATCGTGACGCGTTACTTCTTTTCACATCTCACAGACGGCGGCACCGCCCCGCCTCGCCTACCTACACCACCGACAGAAAGCACCGTGCGAAAGAGGATGTGTGAAAGATATAAGGCGCGTTCGTGGTGTGTCCGTCATCTGCCAAGTTGGCTTAGTCGCTTGAGCGTCGGGCGCTTACCGTCGCGGCCGCAAGGTCGTGGGTTCGATTCCCAGCAGCGGGTCTTTTTCTTAGCTTTTTTTCTTTCTAACCCGTTGGCGTCCAATTTATCAACGTCATAACCGTGACGGAAGTACTTGGTGGACCCCGGCATAAAACACTTTCGTGTTAAAAAAAAACAGCTTCACTTCACGCGCGAAGCAATGAATGCGATAGCAAGGTATTGGAATGTCAGGAAGAACGGCAAGCAGCTAGAAACTTCCTTCGCGCTGATCAAGCAGAAAGGACGCATGAAAAGAACACACGCAGGGCGAGTGCGAACTAACAACTGTCACAGCTCAACACCTGCAGCGCGCTGCTCAAACAAAAAGAAGGACGCACGAAATGAACGCACAGGTATACACAGGACTAGCGCGAACTGACTGTCACAGTTGTTAAATCAACTGGCCCTTAGTTGGGTACTTTTAGCTAGCAGCTCACTTCTTTCGCAAACGCGGCCGCTGCACCGACTAAACTGACCTTCGTGCGGCCTTATAGCTTCCACTCAAACTTTGCGGTAAAAGCAGACGACTACAAAACTCCCCCTCAAGAGATAAGCGCGCGAGCACGGGTGACACGCCCTGCACGTGAAAGTACAAGTCGGAGACGCCCATGCCATCTCTGGCGAAACACTAGGCATTTTTAGAACTGGGGGCCCAATGAGCTAGGGGACCCAAGAAATTTGCGAGCCCCCAGGGCGTATAGGCACAACGCAAGCCACTCTCGGACGCCTGCGATCACGTTTCCCAAGACCCTGTAGCGCCCTCAATTGCGCGGCGAACAAAACCGGAAAGCACGCGACCCCAAGAGAAGAAAAGCAAGACGCCCCTTGGCAGTGACACGTGAAGTCACGGCTCGCTTTCCTTGCTGGCGTCGATTCTAGTCACGGTGTAAGATATATATTATTAGTCTGGTGCAGCCGTCTTGTTTTAGATGCGAAGCTCATTAGGGTGTGGATCTGTCCCTCCTCTGTAGTATGTAGTAGTAGTAGTAGGTAGCCACCTCTAGTTTTTGGAGTGTTCACTAGATGGCGCTGCCGTAGCCACCTCTAGTTCTCAGAAAGATCCCTAGATGGCGCGGAGACGCTCGCTGCGTTGCAGATGCGCGCTCTAGATGCGCGATCATTCACTCCGTGGATATGCTGTGATTTTGTTCGACCACCTTGATGATCATACGTGCAGAATACTTTAGGGGCCCGGACTGCCGTATGCTGTCCTAGCTTGGCGTAACGCAGACAAAACCATCCATGCTGGCACGCGCTAGCGCGTTTGGGCCTGTGTAAGGGGCTGGGTTAGATGCTGTGGCCTCGGCCCCCGTACGCTCTCTCAGCAATCACGTGATGGCGTGGGGGGAACGAGATTCTGCAGACGCGCGATGAACCCGCGTGGCGTTCTCCAACAAGAGTTCGGGACGAGGAACAGCAACAGCAACTACACTGAGCCTCTTCGATTATTCGCTCGGGCTGCCAGACGGCAGCCAGCGGGCTGCCCGACAGCCTGACAGACATTCGTTTTTCACGGGCAGCTCTCCGGCAGCGCTGAAGCTCCGCCCACCTGCCGGAACGCTGCCGTAACGCGTTCGTTTTTCCCTCTCCGGCAGCCAGCGGGCTGCCCGCGGACTCGCTCTCCTGCCGGAACGATTTTGCGCTGGCAGCACGCTGGCAGCGAGCAGACGACGCGCTCTTCTGCGTGTTTTTTAAGGGGCGAAGCTCCTTAAGGCGGCACCCGTTCGTCCCTCGTAGTCGTAGTCGTAGTCGTAGTGCGTAACCAGTCTTACGCTTTGACCTCCAAGGTGGTGCCGGTGGGAGATTTTTCCTGTGCGTTGTTGAACAATAAAAAATTCGCAGCGTGCGCGTTAACTAAAAGCCGAATTCTTCTGTCTCTCATTCCCCATTAGCAGCCATTGGCATGTTCCAGTAGGAAACGTTAGTAGAAGTGTAAGTGTTAGCTAAAAGCCGACTTCTTCTGTCTCTCATTCCCATTAGCAGCCATTGTTTACCTCCAAGGTAGTGCCTGGTGAGATTTCTCCTGTGCGTGATTAAACAATAAAAATTTTGTTTAAAACGCCGCTGATTGATGAAATAAACCAACGAAAGACGCCAGATGTTTTGTAAAAGCAAAACGAAAGAACGCCAGATGTTTCTAAAGCAAAACGAAAAGACGCCAGCTGCTTAACGAAAGACGCCAGATGTTTTCTAAAGCAATGGTTTTCTAAACAATGAAAATTCACAGCGTACATGTAAAATTAAAGTGAGCTGCAAGTCGTCATAACTCATCGAACCTTTAGTATAAACGCGCCCGATCTCACGTCGGTGATGATGTACTGGGCAGAATTCACGGAAGATTCACGGTTTACCGATGAACCTCCGCAGCTTCGCCCACTCATCATCATTCACTCCGTGGATATGCTGTGATTTTTTTTTTCTGTTTCCGTCGCGTCGTCTGCTCGCGATTCTTTGAGCAGAAGTTCGCCGCTCCGTTTGACGAGTCTTTTTCGGTTGGCTGCTTTCACGGTGGTTGAACGTGCATTTCACTTGTAGCCTGCGTCTGTCCTAACGCCACGAAATATTATTTTAAGCGAGGTGCAGACAGAAGTGCGCCCTCTCTAGAAGAACGGATGCGTTGGGCTGCACGGTGGTAATCTCGTGTATGTGATCGAAGGTAAGACATTTCAGTGTCATGCGAGTAGTTTTTGTGTTGTTTACGTTTAATTCGTCTCCTCGCGCAGCGCCGAAGCTTCTTTCGGTTTTAGTCGCTCTCCTCCGATTCTGATGGTCGCGATATGCGAATCTGATAGCCGTCAAGGGCCCCGATGACGTCTGGAAGGCCGGCTTCCGCCCCTTGGCGTTGATACAGCGCACGAAATGCACGCTTCCTTCGTGCGATGTCGTTGCTGTCCGGCCACTTGATCTCTCTCGCACTGATAGCATTTAGGAAGTCAAGAACACGCCGAATTTTGCTGTGCACACTCGACCCACTCACGTCGAATTTGTCCGCAACTACATACATTGTAGTTTGCGTGCCGATCGAGATAGCTTAGCCCGATCAGCACGGTCTTCTCAGCTGACAGCTTCGTTCTTCCGACTCTAGCCCTGCGGATAAAATGCGGACCTCTAAATTCTTTCACAAGAGCCGCAGCTGTGCTTCTGGACAGCCGAAACATATTTCTGAACTCCAGGTCCACATACGCTGGCACAACCATCTCGATGTATAAAGGAACACGGTGCCGATCCTACCTCATTAGCCGGGCCAACGCCACGCTGATGGTGTGATGCTCCACGTCACCACTCTCCTCTTCAATCGCATCGTAAGCGTGTAGCAGTTCTGCGATTGCTTGTTGAAGCGCAACGAACTCGCCTGCCGAAGCCGCCGTGTCTACAGGGCGAAGATGTAGCAGACGACACAGAGCTCGCTGCGCTAGCGTGACGATGATGATGATGCTGTGGCGGCAGCCTCGCGCTGCCCGACGCTTGCCCGAAAATTTTGACCCTCGTCACAGTGACGCATAATGACGTCATTTCCTGTCAGAAAGGCTGCCGTCTGGCTGCCCGAACAGGGAAAATCGAAGAGGCCCACTGAATTCATGGTGTGCTCCAATTGCAAGGACGCGTTAACATCGGCAAGGTGCCCGTATGTTCTCTTTAGTGGGAGATGGTGTAATTTTTCTTCCTCTGGCATCAGCTTACAAGAGCGAAAGCATTCGCACTAGCTGAAGCCACTACAAGCCACGGAGCGCTCTTCTTTTCCCCTGGCTGTCTGGCTACGAGTGGCGCGGCGCTACAACCCAAAAATTGAAAACTAGCGTGGGTCGCCAGCGATACAACGCAAACGCAGCGCGGGCAACGATGCACCATGGCCTGCGTCTCGCATAATTTTAACTTCGGCACGTGTGGCGTCGCGTGCCTTTCACTCAACGCTGCGTGCCTTTGTATTCTGCGGTTAGTATCCTGGAGAAGGAATGACGCATGACATAATTGTCTAAGGCAGTGCGCTGCGGAGCAAGGGGTCGCAGGTTCGAGTCCCCGGTCGCGCGCTTCGAAAAGTTTTTGTTCTGAATTATTACTATTTGCGGCTTTTATGTATATTATATGCAGAATCCTATACGGGGACATCACGGCGATGGCAACAACCTGCCTAGAGTGTCCATAGAATTGTTATTGCAATAAAAAGGCGTTTACGAAAAGGACTTATTCTATTTATCAGCAGATGCGGAACTGTACTCTAAAGGTGCATGACAAGCTCACCACGAGAAGGCACTGCAGGATTCTGATTTGAACAGAATTAAACTAATACAAACTTGGAGGACGCTTGAGCTTTCCCTTCAAGAGTGGACCGAAGTAGCTTAATATGCCCCATGCGCATCGCCTTGAACCGTACGGCAAGGAAAAGAACAATAGTGCGCCTAACGCTGACCATTTCAAACTATCCTAAAGTGGCTTCTACGAGTACAGTTGCGGACTGTCCAATATGCCATAGTTATTTTAGATGCCAAGTATCTCTTGCTCGGGGGTACGTAGGCGGCGTGGTAATCCGCACGCAGCGTTGATGTCCGCACTCACACTACGCATGCACGACTCTCCTCCTTCCCTCTCTCCAACAGCTGCGCGTTACTCTCTCCACTTCTCTACCAGACCTGCTTGCGCTTCTGCTGCGTTCTCGCTTCTGCTCTGACGGCGCATACGCTGCTCTCCTCCTCTAGTCTCCTCTCCTTCAAAGAATAGAGCCCTGCGCGCGTTCAGTCCAGCGCTTGCCTCGGTTGGCTCCTCTGAAATGCGGGCTCGACATGCCGAAATTCTCTCCTGCGCAGCGCCGCGATGAGGGCCAGCGGATGCGCGTCCCCTCCCCCCTCTCTCTCCTACTCTGCCTCTCTCTCGCGCGCCTGTCGACGTTTCCCGCACGCCCTGTGAGAATTAAGGGCCAGGCTAGAGGGAAGACACGACGCGCGTAGTGTTCCTCTTCGCGTTCCACGATGCGAGGTCGGTAGCATGCCCAGCGAACGCCAACGGAACGCGATAGTGCAAGTACTCCTTCGCATCGCCTCATGGTCCCCTTTAGCGGGAGATGGTGTAATTTTTTTTAATGCGAATGCATTTCTTAGTCGGGCTATGTGAGGCGTCCGGCGTTGTCCGCGCGCCGGCAGGTGTTACCTCTCCGCTCTCACTCCCTCTCCCATAGCAACAGCTGCGGGCGCGCGCGCTTATCCTCGCCGCTAGCAACCGGAGCATGTGGTGCGAGAGAGTGTAGGAGAGGGTAGGTGCAGTAGAGCACTGCACGGGCCGTGATTTTCGGCCCGTGCAATGCGCCACCCTGGCCCGGCCCGAACCCGAGAAAAAATTTCGCCTACCCGGCCCGGCCCGGCCCGACCGCAGGTCAGGCCCGACATAGGCCCGATCCAATAATATAGGTGGTGTTGCCAGAACATAGAATCTACAGCAAAGTGTTAAGTAGCAAACATCTACGCTTTAATGGCAAATGTTTCGCTAACGTTTCTACTTTAACCTACGGTAATTTCGTGTAAAAAGGGGCTCACTGTGGAAACAGTTGCGTGGACATACTGGGTACTATGAAGGTTTGCTCGGCAATGGTATACTATAACTGTTTTTTTTGCATATGCAATAGGGATCATCAAGAGCGTTTTCTAGCAGGTATTGCAGCAAGGAAAGTGATTTGCAGCATGAGTTCAGTTTCGATAGGAAGTGCAATAAAAAAAAACGCCAGGCCTGCGCTGAAACCGCAGCACAGTCACAGCGAAAGCTGGAAGAGCGGCGTTTCTAAAGCCCGTTGTAAGGTCTGTTGGGGCTAGAATACAAGTACACTAGAAAGGTACACTAGAAATGGATCATGCGCTTATGGGCTTCCTTGGCAACCAATACAAGTGCACTTGCGAGGAACCCACTACGCTATAAATCATTGTAATTTTACTGAGACCCCGAGGAAATGGATCATGCGCTTATGGGCTTCCTCGGCAAGCAAAACAAATGCACTTGCGAGGAACCCACTACGCTATAAATCATTGTAATTTTTGAGAAGTAGGGCAGCAGGCACTGTGCCATTTTTCGTCATTCTACGGAGAGCGCTGGTACCTGCTAAACGCATGTAAGGCATGATGCGCACTTTATTTATGCTGTGCCTGATGACGATGAAGAATTATGGCAGAGCCCTTTGTAATGGGTTGGAAGCGTTCAACAACCTACTCGTTGCGCAATTCGCATTGTGTGACGCCTGGTTACAGAATTCGCGTTGTGCCACGCTTGGTGCTTATTTTACTCTTCTACCACGCTATATTGCATTTGCTAATGTGGTTCCTTCCTTACATGAAGCCGGTATAGGACCTTTTTACAAAGCAGTTTCAAGCACCGGCATGGCTCAGAGGTTGAATACTGGTCTCCGGCGTAGAGTGCCCAGGTTCGAACCTCGTTCCATCCTGGAATTTTTTTTCTTATTTCGTTTTTTTTTTCTTATTTCGAGCGGTACTGGTTACGGACACCGGCGGCGGCGGCGGCGGACAACTACGGCGCCAAAAACGGCCGGTGAAATGATCTCATAACAGCTGCACATTCCAACGGTGTCGCGGCAGTATCGTCTAGCTCCCACACTATACCTGTATAGTGCAGGGGACCCAAACACGCGGCCCGTGGGCCTCTCCCTAGAGGCCCGCGGCCCGCACATGACTGTCTTCGTCCCATTTTCTTGATAAGTATGTTTTTAAAGGGATACTGAAAAAAATATTTCCAGTTGTCGTTTTTTGGCGTCAAACGAAAGGTTAAGCCCTCAAGAGCCTAGAAACGGTAGTGCTAAGCGCGAGTGCGCCCTGAGAAATTAATTAGAGTATGTTTTTAAAGGGACACTAAAGAGAAACAATGAATTGGTTTAGATTGATGAAGTGTGCTCGGAGAACTCTTGTGTAGTTTATTTCACCACCATAGGTTTATTATTAGAGGAGAAAACCAAGTTCAAAGTGTCATTTTTATATTTCGCGCCGAACTTTGTAATTCGTGACGTAAAAGATTTCAAAGAGCATTTAACGTATTTTGGTGGTACTGGCTCGACGAAATTTCCACAAACTCGTTATGTCAAGTCTCTGGCACCCTCAGAGGACAATGTACTTCGATTTAACCGATTAGGAACTGCGTAGGCCCAGGCAGGCGCCGTCAAAAATATGTGACGTCACGGCAAATGGTGCGGGAATTCCAAGGTGGCGTCGCCACCTGTATTTTCTTTTTGCGCGCTTTCTCGCTTATTAAGCGTCTTCTCGCAGCAAGAGTGGTGTTTTTGGTATAGTGGAAGACTACTTTACCAATGCGAGAAAAATTGTTTTGCTCTTTAGTGTCCCTTTAAAAGCTAGTTTCGTTTCCTACTGTATCTTAACGTCACAACACGGTATGAGCTTCTCGTCGCGTGCTCGCACGATATATAGTGACGTTTCCACGGCCGCTCCGCATTGTGGCTCCGTTGGCGACGCACAAGCGGCCATTTTGGAAGTTTTGATGACGCACAAGCGGCCATCTTGGAAGTTTTGGTACCTAACGTCATCACAACTAGTCAGGCTGCTGCGTGAAGTCACCATAATTTGTACTGTAGCCTGACGTCAAGCTATTGTCGATGTCAGTAGGTGCGCCATGGAAAAATTGACTTTAATATCAAATTAAAACATCTTATCAGCATTTTCTGAGCTTCACACTTGCTGATAGCCGTCTCTGCATATAGGAGATTTGTATGGTAGAATAAACTCGCCTACGAAAAATGGTGTCAGTACCCCTTTAAGCTACACAGTCATGACAGGTCTAAAGCTTTGTTGTGATGAGGCATCCCTTGCGGCTACCATGTGTTGATACATAACTGTGAAACAAAACTCTATATTTCAAAATCGGCGTCCAGACTTTAGTCATGTCGAAGATAGGTATCGATATGTTGTTGGATTCCTGCCGCCAAATACCCTTCAGAAACGACCCATATGTGATATATCGGAAAGCTGTTCTCTTAAATGGCAACGTTAGCTGACATTTGATACGACCTAGCCCCTCCCCCATTTAGCATTTTAGATATGAAGTGATAACGAATGCAAGCAAAGTGAGGTATTGGGCTAGTTGGTTTTTTATGATTATAAAAACTGCGCTACAATTACTGCGAAATAAGAAGTTAGGAGGGAGACACGAAACGAAGTGGACATTACAAGCGCAAACTATCAACTGAATTTTATTGAACAAAACTTGAAGGTAAGAAGACATCTAGGAAAGTGAAAGATCGGTTTACAGAGAGGGCAGGGGGGTGTCTCCCCCCTAACTACGTATTTCGAGTAACTGTAGCGCAGTTTTTATAATCATAATAACGAATGCAAATAAAACACAGAATAACGACATGTTAACTATATAAGCGCCTGGTATATCTACTTCTAGCTCGCCCGTTTAAGATAAATCAAATAGCCCCATATGCAACGAGCAAAACATGTTCAATACTTCTCCCAAATAAAATTTCTCTAAATAGCTTGCCCCACATAAAAAAAGCGTTTTTTCGAGAGAAAATGTGAAACATATATGTATGGACAACGTATGTGGAACAAACTTGAAGGCGCACTAGAAAGCAAAACAATTTTTCTATTATCAGTAAATTACTATTTTGCAATTCCTAAATCACCCCGCTCGCCGGGACAAGAGTCTTGCTAAGTGAGAAAACTCGCAAGAAGATAAATGCGGGTGGCGACGCCCCCTTGAAGTTCGCGCAGTAGACGCAGTGACATCATAGATTCTGACAGCGTCTACTGAGGTCTACGTAGTTCCTAATCACTAAAAATTAAGTAAATTAACCTCTGAGGGGACCATAGACTTAACATACCGAGTGTCAGGAAATTCTATAGAGCCAATGTCTCCCAAGTATGACAAATACAGTTTGAAATCCGTGACGTCATTCTCGGAGTTTCGACGCGACATTTAAAAAATGGAATTTTGATCTTCATTTTCTCGTCTGATAATAAACTTATGATGGCGAAATTAATGACATTCGAGTTCTTAGAGTGCACCGTATCAGTCTAAAACGATTCACTGCTTCACCATTGTGTCCATTTAAGAACCGAACAAAGTCCAAGCCCGGCCCCACCCGAGCCCGCCACCTTAAACCCGGGCCCGGCCCTAAGCCCGGAGCTTCAAGCGCAAGCCCGGCCCGGGCCCGCCATTAAAGCGACTTTACCCGGCCCGGCCCGGCCCACGGGCCGGGCCGGGCCCGGGTTCCGGGTAGGCCCGAGGCCGTGCAGTGCTCTAAGGTGCAGTGATTCGCCGCTCCTTCTCTCGCCGTTCAGTCTCTCTCCTCCCTGCGCCCCACTCTCCCGTCCGCTCGCGCCTCACTCTCGACCGTTCGCTGGCTGGGCGCCTCTCAAGAACATCCGGAAATGTGTGCTCGAGACGCCGCTGTGAAACGCCAACGGCGACTACAAGGCTGAGATTATGGCCGTCAAGTACAATGACAACACATACATGTGCTGATGAATGTGTAAATAAATGGTTACGGTACAAATCCTTGTCTCGTCATTATTTTCGCCATTAAAATTACTACGCCGTGTACTCTCGGCGCAAGAAATGCATTCGCATTTCCTCACGATTCCCTTCGGGGAGGTGGGGGCATTTTTTTTTTGCTATTTGGCGAAGTACCCAGTATGCGTCTCTAAGGTGCTACGCCTTCAGCGCCACTGCACACTTTGTAACGCTTGAACATCATTAAATCACCCACTCGTCGCGCAATTCACATGCTTTGACACTTGGTGAGATTGTACGACTTTGCAAAGCAACATTACATGCGGTAAGGTGCATCCTCTGGCAACATTTTCAACCTTAAAGAAGACAAGTCCACTTGTCAAAACGTCGGCTGGAGCACCCACCCTCTGTTTCCTGATATTAAGATCAGTATGCCACATAAATAATTACGAAGTGTTTTTTCTGGGCAATGATGCTCTTTCAAAATACTCCTGAAATGCATGTACGTTACAGTTACTTTACTAATGCATAGAGTGCCCTACCTTTAATGCCAAGAAAACAATTCTTAATGTCAGGTTTATGTTTCAGGCAGTAGTGCGTTACAAATAAGTCATATAGGTGGTCTCTTAATCATTTGGCAAGTTATCATATCGATATTTGTGTTGCACGTGACCTGCATAGGTAAGATTGATATATTCTCTCTGTGATGTCAGGTGTATATGTAGCATTATTTTTTCCTAAAAGAGCAAAATCCAGAAATCGAAACTGGGCTAAATTTCATGGGAGCGTTAAGGAAGCCTATGCGTCTTTCACATGTAAAACGTTTGTAATCAAAAGGTCCACTTTTCCGATTTTAACAAGGACTCAAAAAAGCTATTTCGAATCGAAAATTAGCCAAATACTGCACCTGCCTAAATGAAACTGAGCACCATGTGTTTATTTTGCTCCAGGACGGTGTATTTAAAATCAGTGGAAAGGATTAGGTACCGATCTTTTCGTTGAAGAATAAGATGAAGTGAGCCTAAACGGCGTAGCATAAAACTAGCTCAGAAGTTGTTCAGCAGGTATATTAAAGCATTACTTGTCTGTGTGCGCGGCTTTAGCAGTGCCACAGTCCTCGAGCTGCTTAACAGAACTTAACTCGTATATGCCCAATCACGTACGGCACGTCTGTCTTGTTTGGGTACCAGGCCACACTGGATTGACATCAAAGGAAGCGACGGACACTCTAACAGCAGCATCCATTAAAGGACCTGTCTTAAATGTTCTAAGACCATCCTCTAATACCACAATCGCACGATTCCGAAATAAGTGTCTGCAACGGGAACGTACTAAATCTTCTGTTCTAAACAATACAAATTTTTAGCATCTTAGGTTTCCGTGGAGTAACGCTAACTAAACTGCGATGCAGAATACCGTCACTAAATTTCTCTTTGTACAGGCCTGGTTTCGCTCATTCGCCTCAATGTCTCTATTGTAATCAAACAAAAAAATAGATCACTACTCCACAGAATGTCGCAGATCCAAAAATACAAGACAACGATTCCTGAAACCACCTTTTCAAAAGCTTGGCCTTGAGCTTTCCACATCGGCATTACTCTCCCTGGGGGCGTCGGCACTGGGGCAATGCAATTGGGATATATAGGATGCCGTAGTCAATTATATAAATAAAACAGAGACTGCCATGCTAATATAATAAGTAGATATTGTCACGGGGTCGTGACGTCGACGAAGGCAGCAGTCGGCAGGTCCAAGATGAAACTCTCTATTTGGGTGAACTTGTGGCCGGGAAACTGAAAGTAAAACTACAGCAATACACCGTTCATTGATAGCGGCGGACAGAGCGTCGGCCGTCGAACAAACTGATGATCGCTGGGATGCGCCGCCTTTCATACATCACCCATCGAACTTTCCAGCCTTATCACTGGTGGTCGCGCAAGCTCTGGAATAATCTTGACTATTTGCGTTCTGCGCGCAATGTTAACCCTTTAATGCCTGAATTATGAAAGCGCCGAAGACAAAATTCGTTTTTCATTTTTCAGCTTTAAATAGCAACCTTAACTTAAATCAACAGTTGTATTATCCAAAATGCAACTTTAATGCAGACTTAGGTATGTCGCGAATTCGCGACAACCGGCATTTAAGCCAATAGTAGCTCTGTATGGGGATATGTTCAATGCAACGCAAGCATGACATCCCCGCATCAATGAAGCGGATCCGTTCAGGGCGACGTAACTTGGCATCGTAACTGTTGTTAAATACAAGTTTGACTTTATTGCCGCCTACCAATCACGTGACATCGTGTCGACCACCGTGTGGACCCTAGACTCCGCCGCCCAGTATAGCCGACTTCTTGGGAGTCGACAGAATGACATGAAGGTGACGGCACCGAGAAATAAATCTAACTCGCCACGAGAGAGAGCCAGTCCTTTGTTCGGATTTTTCCGCGTCGCAAACAGATTGCTCTGCTGAATGATGTGATCCATGAAGGTGTCATAAAAAAATACCTTGAAATATTCAGTAGGAGCTCGGACAGTGTCACACTGAGGAAAAGCGGTTTTCCAGTGTGGCATTTCCCACTGTTTTGACAGTCTTTTTTTCCACCGCACTGCATGTTTTAGAAAGGCACTAGCTTGGTTGGTCTACCACATCTTCGTCTTCATCCTCACTGCTCGATGAAGACACTCGTGCTTGTGCATGAGGATCGGGATCGACATCGCCGTCTTCGCTGCCACTGAGACAGCTGTCGTCACTTTTATCTTCAGGTGGCAAGCGCGTGCGAAGCCTTTTTTTCCCATCAAATGAGCGGATGTCCATGATCACCTTGTCATACTGGCAGTCATAACTGACTGACTCAAATGCCGGATGTCGCGAATTCGCGACATACCACAGAAGCGAGGATCGCGCAGGAAATAACGTACTTCAAGACAACGTGACATGTCCTCTGCAACCTCTTGTATGCGTGCACGCTGAAAAAATTTTATAGGAGATGGAGCTTACGTCCCTCGCGCAGAAAACAACGAAGAAGTGAGGGCCACTGCACGTGCTTCGCGCTCTCCGGCAACTGGCACACAACACTGCGTTTAAGCTTGCAATACCTTACACGCAATGGCGCTAGATGTCTCGTGCTGAAAGCTACGTTCGCCGGAAATACGTGACAGCCGCCGTTGAAGGCAGCAACGCGTTTCGTGTGTTACTTGGTCAGCGTCTTTCGGTATGTCGCGAATTCGCGACAACCGGCAGTAAAGGGTTAATAAAATGATCTACTGCAATCGCGAAGCTTCTCGAACACTGCGGCGCGGTCAGCGTCGAGCGTTGCTACCCGTCCTTGCGTCAAACCAAATACATAAATATAATACAAGAAGAGGGCGTTGCAATGCCTCCTCTAAAAAAGCATCATCTTGGTGCACAAAACAGACCAGGGAAGTAGGAAGTAAAAAATATGCATTTAACTCGAAAGAACAACAATGAAGCTAGCGTAAGCAGAGTCCTCGGGTTTCTCAACGCGCATAAAATGGGTTGAGGCGCACGACGTAAACGACTTCAGGTCGTGCACTCCACCGCTGAGAGTTTGTGATGCCGTCCGGAACAACCTCGTAGTCTAGTGCACCGAGACGTCGTAGCACGTTGTATGGCCAGAAGTATCGCCGAAGAAGCTTTTCACTGAGTCCACATCTGCGTATCGGTGTTCAAACCCACACACGGTCACCGGGCTGGTAATCCGTGTGGCGTTGCCGAAGATTATAGTGATGGCTGTCGCTCCTCTGCTGGCTTTTGATACGCAGGCGGTCGAGCTGTCGAGCTTCTTCGGCGCGTTGCAAATAAGTGGCGACGTCGACATTCTTCGTCGGTGGTAGCTGGCAGCATTGCGTCGAGCGTCGTTGCCGGGCTCCTTCCGTAGAACAACTTGTACGGCGACAGCTGCGTCGTTTCTTGTACTGCCGTGTTGTCACGATGGTCACGTACGGAAGGATGGCATGCCACGTCTTGTGATCGACGTCGACGTACATGGCCAGCATGTCGGCGATGGTCTTGTTTAGAGGCTCGGTGAGGCCATTGGTCTGAGGGTGGTAGGCGGCGGTCCGGCGGTGGCTTGTCTGGCTGTATCTCAAGATCGCCAGAGTTTGCTCCGCAGTAGAGGCCGTACATCTGTCGGTGATGAGGACCTCTGGGGTGCCATGACGCAGCACGATGCCTTCAACGAAGAACTTTGCTACCTCGGCGGCACTGCCTCTAGGTAAGGCCCTTGTTACGGCGTAGCGGGGGAGGTTGTGAAGTAGCGATGACGATCCATTTCTTTCCGCAAGTCGACGTAGAGAACGGCCCCGGTTGGTCGATACCGACTTGCTGAAACAGTCGGCGAGGTGGCTCGATCGGATGAAGAAGACCTGCTGGTCTTGTCGGCGGTGTCTTGCGTCGCTGGCACTCTCGGAATGTCCATACGCAGCGAGCGACGTAGGCGGCAAGGCGCGGCCAGTAGTATTTTCCGGTTTCTTGCGAGCGCGCGGGAAACACCAATGTGTCCAGCCGTCGGGTGATCGTTTAGGGCCTGGAGGAATTCTGGTCTCAATGCTGAAGGCACCTGGAGAAGGTAGGTGGTTCGAAGGGGCGAGAAGTTTTTTTTGGGGAGAACGCCGTTTCGCAAGAAAAATGACACCAGTCCTCAGTTGAATACCTTCGGAACGGCGGTCCTGCCCTCGAAGTGTTCTACAAGGCCCCTGAGTTCTGGGTCCGCTGGCTGCCGTTCCGTGAAGTTGTCTTCACTTATGGTTCTCAAGAAGCAGTCATCCTCGTGGTCGTCCTGTTGCGGTGGGTCGAAGTGGGCGCGAGACAGGCAGTCAGCGTTGGAGTGTTTTCTTGCGGACTTGCAACTGACGGTAATGTCGAATTCTTGAAGTCTTCGGCTCCCCCATGGGAGGCGATCTGAAAGGTCCTTCAAGTTAGCTAGCCAACACAAGGCGTGGTGGTCGCTGACAACTTTGAAGGGCCGACCGTAGAGGTAGGGGCGAAACTCCGATGTAGCCCAGATGATGGCCAGGCACTCGTTTTCTGTTGTGGAGTAGTTGATTTCTGCCTTTGATAGCGACCGGCTAGTATAACTGATGACACTTTCCAATCCGTCGGTCTTCTGCACAAGGACGGCGCCGAGTCCTACGCTGCTTGCATAGGTGTGGATTTTCATATCGGCGTATTCGTCGAAATGCGCTAGTATCGGAGGCATCTGAAGACGTCGTTTCAGTTCTTGAAATGCTTCGACTTGCGCCGTCTCCCACTTGATTGGCACGTCGGCCTTCGTGAGGTGCGTTAGCGGCTCGGCGATTCGTGAAAATTCTTTGAGGAAGCGTCTGTAGTAGGCGCACAAGCCGAATAATCGGCGTACGGCCTTCTTGTCAGTCGGTGGCGGGAAGGCAGTGATGGCGGCTGCTTTCCGAGGGCCTGGGCAAACACCATCCTTTCTGATCATGTGACCCAAATACAAGAGCTCATCGTACGCGAAGTGGCACTTTTCAGACTTCAAGGTGAGTCCGGAGGTCTTCATTGCTTGAAGTACAGCTTCAAGGTGCCGGAAATGTTCGTCGAAGTTTGAGGCAAACACAACGACGTCGTCCAAGTATACGAGGCACGTCTGCCACTTCAAGCCGGCCAGTACTGTATCCATAACGCGTTGAAAAGCCGCCGGCGAGGAGCAAAGACCAAGGGGCATGACCTTGAACTTGAACACGCCGTCTGGTGTTATGATGGCAGTCTTTTCTCGGTCTCTGTCGTTTACTTCTATTTGCCAGTAGCCGTTCTTGAGGTCTATCGACGAAAAGTAAAGGGCATTGTTTAGTCGATCCAGGGTGCCGTCTATCCGTGGGAGAAGGTACACGTCCTTTTTCGTGATGTTGTTCAGGTGGCCATAATCGACGAAGAAGCGTAGGGTTCCGTCCTTCTTCTTCACTAACACCACAGGATACGCCCACGGACTCTTGGGTGGCTGGATGATGTCATCGCATAGCATTTCATCGACTTGTTTCTTTACTTACACCACCTCCTCGCACTCGCTCCACTGGTTCCCTGCGCACATGGGCAGCATAGAGGATACCCCGGTCAACCTCAACGAGGTGGCCAACGCAGCCGCGCGCGAATTAACCGGCCGCCCGGCTGCTCTCTCCTCCTTCCCATTGCGTGATTTCCCGCAGACGTTTAACGAGATTACGAAGCACTTTGCACTATCACGTAGGTCCTTTCCTTCTCCTCATCCAAAGCTTAACCGAGCTCAGGCCGTGACCCTCCGTCTTTTACAGACGGAGTCGTACCCTAATCCCGTCTTCCTCAACGAGGTATATCCCAACGTTTACCCTAACAAGAGATGCCCCGCGTGCGACGCAACCGCCACGCAACAGCACATCATGGTCGACTGCCAAGATTCTACTCCTAGCATCATAACGGGGGAGTGGCGTGAACTCCTCACAAGTTCCAGCCTCGACGCTCAGCTCACGGCCGTCCGGCGGGCCCGCGGGGTGGCGGATAGGCTGAACCTGTCTGCCCCAACGTGGGAATAAGCCGGGTGCGCGACTTCGTCGCGCCCTGCTGGACCTAATAAAAGTTGTTTTCATTCATTTATTGTTTCTTTACGGCCTCGAGTTCTCGCGTCGAAACTCTGTACGGGCTCTGACGGAGTGGTCTGGCACTTTCCTCGTAATGATGCCATGTTTTGCCACAGGGGTATGACGCATTCTTGACGACGACAAAAAGCAGTCCTTGTATTGTAAGAGCAGGGTTTTGAGCTGTTCTTGCTACGCTTTGGAAGGCTAGGATTGACGTCCAAAGCTGGTTGAGGAGCTTAGTTCGTCGGAGTAGGTTCGGAAGAATCGGTGAGGGCATAGGTGGCTTCCACGATTTCTTCGATGTAGGCGACCGTCGTACCTTTGTTCACGTGCTTGCACTCGTGGCCGAAATTTGTGAGCATAACTGTTGCTTTCCCTCTCCGCAGCTCGGCTATCCTCTTGCGATGCAGACCTCGTGGCCGGTCAGCTGGTGCTGGTCGCCTTCAATGACGCCTTCCATGTCTGCTGATTTCTAAATGCCGACGAAAATTATGACACTGGAGTGAGGGGTAATGGTGACCTGGTCTTCCAGCACATTCAAGGCGCGCTTTCCTGGCGGCGTGTGCGGCGGTAGTGCTTTGTCTGTGGGTAGTGTTATCGACCCGGATCTCAGGTCGATGACTGCACAATGTAGGCTTAAGAAGTCCATAGCAAGTATGACATCTCTTGAGCAACGCTGCAGGACTACGAAGCTCGCCGGATAAGTCTGGCCGTCAGTCGGGATTCTCACTATGCAGATTCCATTTGGTGTTATTAGGCGGCCTCCAGCTTTCCGGATTTCAGGTCCTTCCCAAGCAGTCTTAACTGGCGGCAAACGGGCCGCTGACGACGGAGTAGTCGGCTCCGGTGTCGATCAGTGCGGTGACGTTGCGGCCATCAAAAAGCACGGCGACGAAGGCAGCAGTCGGCAGGTGGGGCGGCCGCCAACTACTAGTTACCTAAGAGGGGGGCGCAAAATCTCCCTGGTATATTGACTTAGTAAAGGGGGGGCGTGCGCTGCGATGAACCTTCGCCCCCCCCCCCCCTGATGGGGAACCCTGCGCACACCTACGGGAGTGTCCAAGATGAAACTCTTTATTTGGCCGAGCTTGTTGCCGGGAAACTGAAAGCCAAACTACAGTAATACACACCGTACACTTATAGCGGCGAACAGAGCGTCGGCCGTCGAAAAAACTGATCATCGCTGGGACGCGCCGGCTTTTATACATCATGCATCAAACTTTCCAGCCTTATCACTGGTGGTAGCGCAAGCTCTGGAATAATCATGACTATACGGGTCCTGCGCGCAATATTCATAAAACGATCTACTACAATCCTGAAGATTTTCGAACACTGCCACGCGGTCTGCGTCGAGCGTTGCTAACCGTCCTTGCGGGTCAAACCTGAATACATCAAAATAAAACAAGAAGCGGGAGTGGCAATATATATCATTTAGTTTACTTACCTAAATTGTCTGTATTTATTTATTTATTTTATTCTGTTATTTAACACTCGTTTAAATAATATTTCGTAACGAATTCAAAATTACCACTAACGTTATTGCTTTAATATAAATTATCTTTTTCGCATATTTCATTTAATTTTTTTTCTCTTCACGCTTCATGACCGATCCCCCGTAGTGGGTTGAGCTATTTCCCTAGGACACAACCAACCGACCAGCCAACCGACCGACCGACCGACCGACCGACCGACCGACCGACTGACCGACCGACCGACCGACCGACCGACCGACCGACCGACCGACCGACCAACCAACCAACCAACCAGAAGCTAAGAAGAAGAGCTTGAGCATTTTTAGAGGCCTTCAATAGGTTCATGGAACAAGAAAACGCTGCCCACTGTCCAGGACAGTGCGCCTGTTTCCAGGAAAGACCACTAGATCTTTAATTCTAGCTATCGCCATTACGCCCATGAAACAAAGGACGGCGCCGATGAAAGCGCACGATGGTGTTAATTTTGACGCAGAATATTGCTATATCGCTCATTTGCTGCCATTACGCTACTTTTGCGTAACCAATTCAAGCTAAACTTAAATGATCAAACCTATAACAGCGACACCGACATTTAACTCCGGAATACCTAAGATGGTGAGCTATATCAATTTTAGCCGCAATATAGGTTGAAAGTATTGATCGACAGGAGCACATTGCCAAAAAACTGTTGGAGCAGGCTCGACCGTATTATCAGTGCCAACAACTGCGTTTTTAATGGCGAATGACGAAAAAATTACGAATGTAAATATTTCTGAAAGCGTATCCAGGTCTGTATATCTTTTGTCACTTAGTGTAAATTAGAATATGGGTCTAAACTGGGAGGGATGCGTTCAGCTAGTAACCGAACCTAACGCACTCTGTCGTAATGGTGTTCTCGCTTTGATGGCCAAATCTCAGCTACTTGGAAAATAATATTTGATCGTTTTTACAGTGTCAGCAAGTATAGCAAATTCTACAGGACCTCTTATGCGGCCTAGAGACTGCGCCGATTTAATGTTGGCGGGCCAGCAGAATAGCGGTGTCTGCACGATGTACTGCAACAAAACGAGTTACGTAGGGCAAAATGTGTACTGCCGAGGGAAAGTAATGGGTGGCTGCTTGACAGTAAGCTGGCATTTCTCCCTTTTACTTTCTAAGATGCAATATCGCCAGTTTTTAAATCTGCAACGCAACACACCTAAGAGCATTTAGTGTCTATATTGCCACGCCCGCTTCTTCTTTTATTTTGGTGTGTTCGAGTTTGACCAGCAAGGACGGTTATCAACGCTCGACGCTGGCCGCGAAGCAGTGTTCGAGAAGCTTCACGATTTTAGTAGATCGTTTTGTTAAGACTGCGCGGCGCACGCGAATGTTCCAGCTTGATCGTTTTCTTAAGATTGCGCGCCGCACGCGAATGTTCCAGCTTTGTCGAGAGATAACGCCGCCACCAGCGATATTGCTGGATAGTTCCATAGCGCCTGTATAAAAGCCGACGCGCTTGACCGCTTGTCAGTTGATCGACGGACGACGCCCTGTTCGCCGCTATCATTGTACAGCGTGTATTGCTGTAGTTCTAGTTCTCAGTTTCTCGGCCACAAGTTCGGCCAAATAAACAGTTTCATCTCGGACGTGCTGACTGTTGTATTCGTCGACGTCACGACCACGTGACATCTGGTGGAGGTGCTGCTTCTTCCATGATCCGGACGCCCCCGCGAAGCGCTGACCCAAGCCCAAGCCGCGAGGAGGACGACGGCAAAGAAAACCCGGATCGTCGAGCAAGCCGCAGGCAACAAGGTCTACCGCCAGAGCACGGGCCTCTACCTGAAAAGACCCGGCAAACAAAGATCCTGACCTCGACCACAGCGACGATGACAGACGCTTTGCCGCCCGCACCGATCCTACTCCGGACGCCCAAGGAGCCGCCAACCTTCCGAGGATCGTCGTTCGAAGACCCGGAAAGCTGGCTCGAAGCCTACGACCGAGTCGCCGTTTTTAATGCCTGGACCAGCGAAGACAAGCTACGGCATGTCTATTTCGCTTTGGAAGACGCCGCTCGGACCTGGTTCGAGAACCAAGAGCGAAGCCTGACAACGTGGGACATTTTTCGCGACAGGTTCCTCACCACATTCACGAGCTTCGTTCGCAAAGAGAGGGCTGAGGCTCTGCTCGAGACCCGCGTGCAGATGCCGAACGAAAAAGTGGCGCTCTTCACGGAAGAGATGACCAGGCTGTTCCGCCACGCAGACCCTACCATGCCCGAAGAGAAAATAGTTCGCCTTCTCATGTGAGGAGTCAGGCAGGAGCTTTTCGCTGGGCTGATGCGGAACCCACCCAAGACCGTCCAAGAATTCCTCTCGGAGGCGACAACCATCGAGAAGACGCTCGATATGCGCACTAGGCAGTACAATCGCCGCGCATTCCAAGACAGCGCAGCAGCTCATGCCCTCGGCTCCGACGACTTGCGCGAAACGATCCGAGCCATCGTGCGAGAGGAGCTGCGAAAGCTCGCACCTTTTGCACCGCCCGAAGTGACGTCAATTGCGGACGTTGTACGCGAGGAAATCCAACAGTCACTGGGTGTTCCTCAGCCGGCACCGCCGCAGCTGCAAGCAATGAGCTATGCTGCTGCAGCCCGACGCAACGCCCCCCCTCCTCGCCCACGTCAAGACGCCGCGCCGCACCAGCAGTTCCGCCGCCAGGCACCACCGCCGCCACCACCGACGTCATACTGCCCGCCAGCCGGTCAGCGATACACGCCGAGGAAGACCGACTTTCGGCGCGCCCCCGACCATCGTCCACTCTGCTACCACTGCGGAGAAGCCGGCCACACCTACCGCCGCTGCCATTATCGACAGATGGGACTGCGTGGGTTCGCCGTCGACGCGCCGCGTCCACAGCAGGGTGAACGACCACGTGACATCGCCGACTATCTGACAGGAACGCAGTGGACCCCTCGAGGACATTCCCGATCGCCGTCGCCAGGCCGCTACGCCTCTCCCCAACGTCGACCATACACTGGCCCAACCCGGGGCCGGTCACCTAGCCCGCATCCGGAAAACTAAGGGCAGCAACCCATGGAGGTGCGGTTGCTGTACGACGAAATACCGAAGACCCTCCGCCGCCGACGCCACAGCCACGACGAAGGCTTCAGGACACGACGCGAACCCCTGACGACGAAACCTCGCGGACCGAAGTAGACCTGACGACGCAACGTGGAAGCAGCGGAACAAACCGACGTAGCCGTGACCCGACGCCACGACGTAACTGCAACGCAAGACGACGAACTAGCGGCCTCGACGTTCTTATCGACGGCCACAGCGTCACAGCCCTCGTAGACACCGGAGCCGACTATTCTGTCATCAGTGGACCGTTCGCCACGAAGCTGAAGAAAGTTAGGACAGCCTGGGAAGGCCCCGAAATCCGGACAGCTGGAGGTCACCTCGTAACGCCGGAGGGAATCTGCACAGCGAGACTCGCCATTAACGGCCGGATTTATCCCGCGAACTTCGTGGTCCTGCCGCGTTGCTCGAGAGATGTCATCCTTGGTATGGACTTCTTAGGCCTTCATGGTGCAATCATCGACCTCAGGTCTAGGTCAATAACACTGTCCACAGAAAAGGCACTACCGCCGCACACTCCGCCAAGAAAGCACGCCTTGAATGTGCTGGAAGACCAGGTCACCATTCCCCCTCGCTCCAGCGTCATCATTTCCGTCGGCACTCAGAAATCAGCAGACCTGGAAGGCGTTGTTGAAGGCGACCAGCACAACTTGATTAACCGCAAGATTTGCGTCGCAAGAGGAGTAGCAGAGCTGCGGACAGGGAAAGCAACCGTTATGCTCACAAATTTCAGCAATGAGTACAAGCACGTGAGCAAAGGCACGACGGTCGCCTACATCGAGGAAATCGTAGAAGCCAGCAATGCTGTCGGCCTCGCCGAATCTCCCGAGCCTACTCCGACGAATAAAGCGCCGCAACCAGCTTTCGACATCAATCCCAGCCTTCAGAAGCACAAACAAGAACAGCTCAAAGCCCTGCTCTTGGAATACAAGGACTGCTTTTCGTCGTCGTCAAGAATTAGGCAGACTCCCGTGGCAAAACATCGCATCATAACAGAGGAAAGCGCCAGACCACTCCGTCAGTGCCCGTACAGAGTTTCGACGCGAGAACGCGAGGCCGTGAAGAAACAGGTCAACGAAATGCTACGCGACGACATCATCCAGCCGTCGAAGAGTCCGTGGGCATCCCCGGTGGTGCTAGTGAAGAAGAAGGATGGGTCTCTACGTTTTTGCGTCGATTATCGTCGCCTGAACAAAATCACAAAGAAGGACGGGTATCCCCTTCCCCGGATAGACGACACCCTGGATCGATTACACAACGCAAAGTACTTTTCGTCGATGGACCTCAAGACCGGTTACTGGCAAATAGAAGTCGACGAGAGAGACCGAGAAAAGACTGCTTTTATAACACCAGACGGCCTGTTCGAGTTCAAGGTCATGCCCTTTGGTCTTTGCTCGGCACCTGCGACCTTTCAACGGGTTATGGATACAGTACTGGCCGGCTTGAAGTGGCAGACGTGCCTCGTGTACTTGGACGACGTCGTTGTGTTTTCCTCAAACTTCGACGAACACCTTCGGCGCCTTGAAGTTGTACTTCAAGCAATCAAGACCTCCGGACTGACCTTGAAGCCTGAAAATTGCCGCTTCGCGTACGAGGAGCTCTTGTTCTTGGGTCACGTGATCAGAAAGGATGGTGTTCGCCCGGACCCGCGGAAAACAGCCGCCATCGCTGACTTCCCGACGCCCACCGACAAGAAGGCCGTACGCCGTTTTCTCGGCTTGTGCGCCTATTACAGACGTTTCGTCAAGGAATTTTCACGGATCGCCGAGCCACTGACGCAACTCACGAAGGCCGACGTCGAATTCAGATGGGAAACGCCGCAAGTTCAAGCATTTCAAGAATTGAAACGACGCCTGCAGACGCCTCCCATACTTGCGCATTTCGACGAATACGCCGATACGGAAATCCACACCGACCCAAGCAGCGTAGGACTCGGCGCCGTCCTTGTGCAAAAGAACGACGAATTCGAAAGGGTCATCAGTTATGCTAGCCGGTCGCTATCAAAGGCAGAAATCAACTACTCCACAACAGAAAAGGAGCGCCTGGCCATCATCTGGGCTACATCGAAGTTTCGCCCCTACCTCTACGGCCGGCCCTTCAAAGTTGTGAGCGACCACCACGCCTTGTGTTGGCTAGCTAACTTGAAGGACCCTTCAGGTCGCCTCGCACGGGGGAGCCTACGACTTCAAGAATTTGACATAACCGCCGTTTACAAGTCCGGAAGAAAACACTCCGACGCTGACTCGCGCTGTCCCGCGCCCCCGTCGACCCACCGCCGCAGGACGACATGGAGGATGACTGCTTCTTGGGAACCATAAGTGCCGAAGACTTCGCCGAACGACAGCGAGCGGACCCAGAACTCAGGGGCCTTGCGGAATACCTCGAGGGCAGGACCACCGTTGCTCCCAAGGTATTCACGCGAGGACTGACGTCGTTTTTCTTGCGCAACGGTGTTCTCCTTAAGAAGAACTTCTCGCCGCTTCGAGCCGATTCCCTTCTCGTAGTGCCCTCGCAGACTCCCGTGGCAAAACATCGCATCATAACAGAGGAAAGCGCCAGACCACTCCGTCAGTGCCCGTACAGAGTTTCGACGCGAGAACGCGAGGCCGTGAAGAAACAGGTCAACGAAATGCTACGCGACGACATCATCCAGCCGTCGAAGAGTCCGTGGGCATCCCCGGTGGTGCTAGTGAAGAAGAAGGATGGGTCTCTACGTTTTTGCGTCGATTATCGTCGCCTGAACAAAATCACAAAGAAGGACGTGTATCCACTCGCTTTTCTCGGGGATGCCGGCCTTGTCGAACGAATTTTCTAGCCGCTCACCACGGTGACTCGGACGCCCGTTCTCCTGCTCCCCCCCCTCACCTTCGCGGAGGCTCGTGCGTGGCCTGCGTCGCTCACGGCGGACCTGCGCGCATTGTGCCACTTGCAGCGTCTCCACCGAGCGCCTGATGCAGGTCCCCTCCTCTCGCGGTTACGTGCTGTGCCAAACTCACGTGTCGGCCAACTTATCGACGTGTACGACGGTGTTGTGGCTGACGATCCCGCACGCCTTTCGCGCTGGCCACCCCCTCACCGTCGAGTGCCCCTTCGAGTGAACTTGCACCTGCCGGGCATTCGATCCAAACGCCACACCCCCCTCAGTGCCATTGCTCAGGAGGCCGCGGCGCGGATGTATGAGGACCTGGCCGGGAGGACGCAGGTGTTCACCGATGGGTCCGTCCTGCAGGATCGCTCAGCCGCGGCCGCCTGCATAGCCCCTCAGCTCAGCTCGGAACGACAGTGCCGCTTGCGATACTGTGCATCCTCAACAACAGCTGAGCTAGTCGGGCTCCAGCTGGCTGCAGACCTCCTGCGCAACTCTCCGGCCGTCTCTAGCGCAGCAATCTTCTGCGACTCGAAACCTGCCCTGCGCCAGCTCGCGAGGGAGGAACGAGGCCCCCTTTTTGCTCAGCGCGCCGCTCTCAGCCTGCTGGCCCTCCAGGAACGAGGCTGTGACGTGGTCCTTCAGTGGCTCCCTTCACACGTCGGCATCGCGGGCAACGAGGCTGCAGACGAGCTCGCAAAACGAGCACACTCCGCCGAGACTTCGCTGACAGATTACGCCAGCTCGTTCGACTCTGCACGCAACAACCTTCGCCGGGAGCTGGTGCGCGAGCATCCGGACGCACGGGTCGCCGCCGGACACCCCCCTCCTCCCATCCCAGCCACTGGTTTCACTCGCCGCCAGCGCGCGCTTCTTCTTGCCCTGAGGACCGGTTCTGTGTGGCCCGCGGAACGCAGGCATCGTCTTCGCGGCGCCGCTGCACCGAACTGCACCGATTGCGGCGAGATCGAAACCCTGTGCCACCTATTGCTTGTCTGCCCTTCTCTCAACACTGCGCGGAAGCGGCTCGTCATGAAGTACCGACTCGTCGGACTGCCGTGTGCGACCCTACAGGACTTGCTCCATCCCACCGGCCACGTGCACCGTCGCCGATCAGCCCTTGCGGCCCTACTCGCTTTTCTCGAGGATGCCGGCCTTGTCGAACGAATTTTCTAGCCGCTCACCACGGTGACTCGGACGCCCGTTCTCCTGCTCCCCCCCTCACCTTTTTTTTTTCTTTTTTTCCACTCATACCTTTCTTTTTCTTCTTTTACCATCCTCTTTTCACTCTCACTGTCCCTTCAATCCCCAGTCCCCCGTGAGTGTATCGGTTGAGGTGTCCTCACTTGAGAGACAGTTATCGTGCACTCTACACCCAATTTTTCATTTTCATTTCCTTCTTCCTTTTAAGAATCACCCCCCCCTCGACATTGCGACCAGAGGTCCTCCAGGCACTGCATGACGACCCGACGTCTGGACACCTGGGTGTTTCTCGCACGCTCGCAAGAATACAGGAAAAGTACTACTGGCCGCGCCTTTTCGCCGACGGAACTCGCTACGTCAAGACCTGCCGGGACTGTCAGCGACGCAAGACACCGCCGACTAGGCCAGCCGGACTTCTGCAGCCTATCGAGCCATCTCGACGGCCGTTCCAGCAAATCGGGATGGACTTACTGGGGCCGTTCCCGACGTCCAATACCGGAAACAAATGGATCGTCGTAGCTACCGACTACCTCACCCGCTACGCCGGGACAAGGGCCCTACCCAGAGGCAGTGCCGCCGAGGTAGCGAAGTTCTTCGTTGAGAACATCCTCCTGCGTCATGGCTCCCCAGAGGTCCTCATCACCGACAGAGGTACGGCGTTTACTGCTGACCTAACTCAGGCAATACTGAGATACAGCCAAACAAGCCACCGCCGGACCACAGCGTACCACCCACAGACCAATGGCCTCAGCGAGCGGCTAAACAAGACCATCGCCGACATGCTGGCCATGTATGTCGACGTCGAACACAAGACGTGGGATGCCATCCTTCCGTATGTGACCTTCGCATACAACACGGCCATGCAAGAAACGACGCAAATGACGCCGTACAAGCTGGTCTACGGAAGGAGCCCGGCAACGACGCTCGACGCAATGCTACCAACCGCCACCGACGAAGACGTTGCCGCCTATTTGCAACGCGTCGAAGAAGCTCGACAGCTCGCCCGCCTGCGCATCAAGAACCAGCAGAGGGTCGACAGCCGTCACTATAATCTTCGACGACGCCACATGGAGTACCAACCCGGTGACCGTGTGTGGGTCTGGACGCCGATACGCCGACGTGGGCTCAGTGAAAAACTTCTTCGGCGATACTTCGGCCCATACAAGGTGCTTCGACGTCACGGCGCTCTTGACTACGAGGTCGTCCCGGACGGCATTACGAACTCCCAGCGACGCCGCGCACGACCTGAAGTCGTCCATGTCGTGCGCCTTAAGCCGTTTTTTGCGCGTTAGCGAACCTGGGGACTCTACTTTTTCCTTTTGTAATTTATTAAATGCGAAGCATTGCTTAGCGAACCTCAGGCACTTTGGGCGTTTCTATCTACGTATCTATCTATCTATCTATCTATCTAGCCGCTTACGTCTGGGCGGTCTCCTGGTCGTCACCATAACTTCTAATATACCAAAAATTGCATAGCAGGGGATCAGTGTATGGTGAACGCGATTCACTGGTCGTGACATGAATAACGCGAAATACCTGTCGCGTACGTCATGAAACCCTTTCTCTCAGTCACGCGTGGCACATACCCGCATACCAGAGTTTAAGTTATGCGGGTATGTGCCACAGGTGATACAAAGTCTCAACCAACACAGTCAACGCAAACACACACATTGACACGCAAGGAAAGTGATAATAATAATAATAATTGTTGTGGCTTTAATTTTGACCATCTGGTATTCTTTAGCGTGCACCGAGATCGCACAGTACACGGGCATCTAGCGTTTTGCATTCATCGCAATGCGACCGCCGCGGCCGGTATCGAACCCGTGACCTTCGTGTCAGCAGCCGACCACCGTAACCGCTACACCACCGTGACGGACACAAGGAAAGTGATGAAGCTGAAGACAGAACAGCCCTTGAAGACGCTCAACTACCATGCGCTCGTTCACGAGGTCCGTAACGTGGACCACGTCGATTACCGAAGAGCCCGAGACAATGCTTCCTACAATAAATCGGCCGAGAGAACCAGGCCTCTCATCATTACCGGTGGCTTCAACATTGACTTATCAAGACCCAACAAGGCCTGGTCTTTATACTGCGTGAAAGACGGCTTGGATGTGGACAGGGCAGCAAAAGACCTCGCTGCCACGTTCAGGACAGGAGGCGTCATAGATCATTTCATCATAAGAGGCATCAAGGATTTCCACCAGCTGTGCTATACCTCAGACTTCACTACACTTAGACCCCTCGTAGCCGCGATCACGAACGGATCCGATATACAAGTCCGGTCCACCTGCTGGTGCTCACTGATCACGGTGATAATCACCTTCTTCAAGAACTGTCAAGAACCCCTTTTACACATACACACGGGTTCGTGAAACGTGCGTGCGTTCCCATCATAATGGATAAGTATAAGCATAACAACTGTAACGCAACTATAACAACTGCAACTGGGACTGTACCGTACGTGCAGTGCGCCTGCGTGTGCCACTTGGCTGTGTGTATATCAAGGGGAACTTTGCTGAATGAAGCTTAGTTGCGAGTAACGCCTGTCCTGTGCATTTGTGTTTCTTCTTTGTGCTGTTCGGATTCGCGCTATTCAGTATTGAAGAATATAAGCACCACATATCAGCTTACCGCGTCTGGTGATGGTAACACCCGTGTTGCTGTTGGCTTCGTTACGCAACTGTAAACAACTAGTTATATAAAACATATGCGACTCTTTTGCATATGAGTGTCTTTATACCACTTCCACATTTCTCTAGCGTCATTCCGTAACGTTTCGCTCAACATGAAAAATTATGCCAGAATCACAATACCACGCATGCTTCGCATAACATCGATTCCCACGGTACGTGGGATCTGCCGAATTTTTTGTGTATGCACTTGTTTTTTTCCTTTCCATGTTCTGTTGCAAGCATCGGGACGATGCTTTTTCAGAGGGGGGCAATGCCACGCCCGCTTCTTCTTTTATTTTGGTGTGTTCGAGTTTGACCAGCAAGGACGGTTATCAACGCTCGACGCTGGCCGCGAAGCAGTGTTCGAGAAGCTTCACGATTTTAGTAGATTGTTTTGTTAAGATTGCGCGCCGCAGGCGAATGTTCCAGCTTTGTCGAGAGATAACGCCGCCACCAGCGATATTCGATATTGCTGGAAAGTTCCATAGCGCCTGTATAAAAGCCGACGCGCTTGACCGCTTGTCAGTTGATCGACGGACGACGCCCTGTTCGCCGCTATCATTGTACAGCGTGTATTGCTGTAGTTCTAGTTCTCAGTTTCTCGGCCAGAAGTTCGGCCAAATAAACAGTTTCATCTCGGATGTGCTGACTGTTGTATTCGTCGACGTCACGACCACGTGACAATATTACGGTACACAGTGCCGAAGACTGCACCTAGCGCATCGCATATTAAAGGATTGCACAAATAAGCAAAAAACAATTTTGCCCGGAAGTGAAAGGAACGCATATCAATGGAGCTCTATTAGACAACTACACGCATTTAGGTCTTTAATTTTATTGTCTTTTATTTTTGCAATAATAGTTATTCGCCATTTCGTTTGTAAGCATGGTCTTCCGTGTGAAGAGGCAATGAAAATATTTTACGCGATAACCTATAACATCCGCTGTGACAATTCTGGATTTATGGAAAGCGCATTTAGAGATTTCTGCAGAAAGCAGACGTATGGCGTTTGGTTCAGCCAAAGAAATTATGATGATGATGATGATTGCCTTTATGAATCGCTCACACCCACTCTGAGAGATTGGCCAAGAACCGATTATGTTATAGATAAAAGTGGTCGCATATGAATTATATGACTAATGAATTAGAGAATAGTTAGAATCCGTTAATTATGCTAATTTACACATTTGAAATCTGAACCTCCCTGATTCAATTAAGAATTTTTGTTCAGTGGAACAGACATCCCGGAGGAAATGATCCCATTTGTGTTTGCCTCCCCTTTGTCATTTTTGTCCATGTGTATATGCTGTTCTTAAATTTAAGCTCAACAACTTTCCCAATTGATTTTTTCACTACTGCAGAACGTGTATTTATTTTCATGTGGATTTTTTATTGATTTCGTATAAATAATATCTAGACCTATTCGTGATGAAATCACGGTATTGTTAGGACGCACGCTATAGTGGAGTGGTTCAAGTTAGTTTTAAACACCTCGACTTCTTAAAACTGCACCTAAATCTATCTTTATGGCTGATTTCGCATTTCGCAATAATTTATATTTTTAATTAATGTTGATTATCTAATTAACCATGTGCCCCGCAGATCTTCTAAGCGAAGCACTTTTTCGATTCATTAATAGTTTCCAAGTGGAAACATGTTGAGACCTTTCAACGTGTGAAGTATGAAGTGACAAATGTAATATGTCAAAGGTAACCTAGAACGTTTGAGCCCGTTATAGCCTAACAAATCAAACACATTGAGGCTCTAAACTTCTACTAACTACATGTGCATGAGCCTGCGCTATAGGGTGCAAACGAACGACAGCACGAGTATTCGCAGTTTCGCCGAGAGCCAAACCTGTGAACAAGTGGAACACAAATGTTTGTAGTTCACCAGCAGTGGAGTAACACCTTCGCGTCCGTTTATCAGCATGTATATTAGGCTAATTTTGATTTTGTTCGAGAACTAAGCACGCATGCGCAAGCTCTAAAATGGCAGAGTATGTCTACACTAATGCCCCTTTTTTGATAACCTGCCCAAAATGCTATTTCTGTTAATAAATGTTCATTCTACAGAGACTCACATTCTGAAGGTCTCTAAAACAGAGCAAAATAATATATGACTAAGCAAAGTCCGCACCAAAGTAACTGCAACTGCAACTTCTCTTAATGAAATTTACATTATCTGTACCGATATTAGAAAATCGACATCATTGCACTTCAGTGATCCATACACCAAAATCTCGATGCGGAGTGCCCGTTGTTTTAGAAACACAGGGGAATTATAGATAACTGCATACTCATATTTTCATTTCACAGGTATTCCAGAGCCGTGGACAGAGCAAGAATCCACTGTACCACTTATATTGTAATTGGTCGGCATATAAGCAGCCCTTTGGTCATCCCGGGAATTAATTTGGATAGGTAAGTTTGTCGTCAACAAAATTTTTGAAAGCAGGAATTGCACCTTGGCGCCAATAGAATGCATTTACGATGACATTGATGAAATTTCCAAAATGCGTATTTTTCCGGTTTACGCGGTTATTTTTCGTTGCGTTGTACACACAGTTAGGGCAGGTATTTCAATGGCGTCACAAATGCATGCAAGCGATCTTGACATTTACCACGGTGTGCGGAACATATTATAGCCAGCTAGCTTTGAAAGCTGCAGTAGTCGTCAGAATATTTTTAACACGAAAGTGTTTTATGCCGGGGTCCCCCAAAACTTTCAAGACGTATTTTCGTGATGGAAATACATCAGCAAAATGAGCGCCATCAGATGGAAAAGAAGAAAAACCATCAGAAAAAATTCCGTTTACAGGAGTCGAACCCATGACCTCTCGGTCCGCGATGATGGTTGGCGGGCATTTAGCCCAATGAGCAACCGCCAAACACATAGCGGAGGCTATACAGGGTGTTTCAAGAAATGTGTCCAACCTTTTCAAAAAATCAGGAAAATGCGATATCTGATTGCTGCCTTCAGAATTGGTTTTTCTGTATGGCAGGGATTTTAAGATGGTTAAAGAAATTATTTGTGACTGTAATTAAAAAAGTTAACTTAATTAACGTTTTAATTAGTGGAGTTAGGTGGTTGTGTCGAATAGGAGAATTGAAGTTATTCATGCCAGAAACCCAACCCAACTTTGAGATTTTGGAAAAGTGGCATCTAGTAATAATTATGAAGTAATGAAATTCAACCAAATTCAATGGAGAAACCTAAACGGAAACATGGAAGAACGCAACTGCCATATTGTTCTGAGACGTCCAAAATGAGTGAATGACTTTTTCTGTAGCGCTAGGCATCTTAAGATTGTTAGAGACATGACTTGCGACAGTAATTAAGAAAGCTAAATTAATTAACGTTTTAATTAGTGGAGTTAGGTGACTGTGCCATATCGGGGAATCGAAGTTCTTCGTGCCAGAAAGCCATCCCAACATTGAGATTTCGAAAAAGCGGCCTCTAGTAATAGTTACGAAGTAATGAAGTTCAACCGAATTCGATGGCTTTCGCTGTTGAAAGCCTTTGCATTTCGTTGAATTTCATTACGCCACAACAATTACTACGGGACGCTTTTTCGAAATCTCAAAGCTCGGACGGGTTCCTCGCATGAAGAACTTCAATTCTCCCATTTGACACAATCACCTAACTCCGTTAATTAAAAAGTTAATTAATGTAACTTTCTTAATTACAGTCCTAAATTATGTCCTTAACTACCTTAAGATTCCTGCCGCTACAGAAAAAGCAATTCTGAAAGCCCCGAGCAAATATCGCATTTTCCTGATTTTTTTAGAAGGTTGGACACATTTTTTGAAACACCCTGTATGAACGCGCTTTTTATCTTTCATACTGTCCTCTGCTCTCGGGTTGACAGATGGATGCTATGAGCGTCCCTTTTATAACGGGGCGGTGACGTGTGTGACACCAGGCTCGAAAAAAAAAACCGCCCTGTTGCTAAGACCGTCCCATTCGGCGCCTTTCCACTAGAAGTGTAACTTCATCGACGCTCTAACGCACCGCGAGGTGGTGGCTTTAGTCCAAGCCTCGCTCATAGCATCCATCCATATCGAAAAATAGCTCTCCGACCCTCGCCTGGCTGTCGCACCACGTTCCCCGCTCGACCTGTGAGAAGCCGCGGACAGGCTAGAGGGAAGACACGACGCGCGTAGCGTTTCTCTTCCCATTTCACGACGCTCTGAAGGAATGCATATCGAGTATAAGTGTTTATTATGCCCTTGTTGATGCCATATTTGCGCGGGATTCACCCATATGCGGTGTCCACGTATGTGTTAAGAACTTCAACTACCGCAAGGGTTAAGTCATGATGAAGGGCGTTTGTCGTCGGTACGGAGATGTGCCAATAGGCGTCAAAGTGAGTGCGATGCGTCCACATCAAGCGATGCTATATCTACGAAACAACAGTAGACATTGTACAAGCTCTCATATACTAATGCACTATAAACAACCATGGACGGCAAAATTCACAGAAAACTCGAGGAGGCAGTCTGCAATTGTAGGACGCACTTGCTCAGTTCCGCCTTAGGAAACCATTTGTTGGCTGTTCAACGAGCCGAGGAAGCCGCCCGACACCAAGGGCCTGTGGCCGATGAAGAGGCCGCGGTTTAGGGCTGCCCCGCATGGACATTAATAAAGAATGGACCTTAATAAATCAAGATTCTGTGATTTATATAAAGTATTTGAAATTCGAAAGACTGCTTAGCGAACTTCTGCGACTTTGAGCGTATCTATCTATCTATCTATCTATCTATCTATCTATCTATCTATCTATCTATCTATCTATCTATCTATCTATCTATCTATCTATCTATCTATCTATCTATCTATCTATCTATCTATCTATCTATCTATCTATCTATCTGTCTGTCTGTCTGTCTGCCTGCCTGCCTGCCTGCCTGCCTGCCTGCCTGTCTGTCTGTCTGTCTGTCTGTCTGTCTGTCTGTCTGTCTGTCTGTCTGTCTGTCTGTTGATCTATCTATCTAGTCGCCAACGACTTTGTGCTCTCCTTGCAGTTTCGCTTATAGGATATTTACGAAAACTGGTATGGCATAACAAGCCTCTATGACGAACATCACTGACAGGTGTTAACATGAAAATCTTGACGCGCGTGTCATGTATAACATGATTCACATGACCCGGTTTCGTGGCGCTTACGGCCGCTTAAATAAATCGATTCTAAAAAGACAGGGCGTGCAAACACGGACACAAGAAAGAAGTCAGGACACCACAAACGCGGCGTTTGTGGTGTCCTGACTTCTTTCTTGTGTCCGTGTTTGCACGCCCTGTCTTTTTAGAATGAATACTTGCCAACTAGCTCAGCTCTCTGTTATTTTAAATAAATCGATATCTACCAAAATTGGTACGACGATACATTTCTGTATGAAGAACATAAATGACAGGTGGTAACATGAAAGTCACGACATGCATGTCTCGTACGTATGACTTACATGCCATGCTCACAGTGCGCTGGCGCCCGTTTCGCTTGATTGACATGTACCATGTTTGGCATTGCGTGACGTGACTGTAGATGAACATAAATGACAGGCGGTAACATTAAAATCATGACATGCATGTCGTGTACGGTATGACATAAATTCCGGGCTCATGGTACGCTGGCGGCCGGTTCACTTATTTTATATACACCAAAATTGGTATTCCGCGACGTGACTGCATGCCGAACATAAATTACAGGTGTTAATATGAAAATCATGTTAGGCATGATTTTTATGACATCGTCTCGGGGCGCTCACGGCCAATTATTTGAACGGATATATAACAAAAGTGGCGTGACAACGCATTTCTGTATGACCAACATAAACTACAGATTGTAACAAGAAAATCATGACATGCATTTAATGTACGGCAGCACTGACGTGCTGCGCTCGTGGTGCATCGCGGCCGCTTCGCTAGGTTGACATGTACCAAATTTGGTATTCCGTGATGTGACTGAACGACGAACATGAATAACAAGTGGTAACTTGAAAATAACAGCATGCATGTCATGTATGACGTCACTTACGTGCCATGCTGATGGTGCGCTCGCGGCCGTTTCGCAAACTTGATATAGACCAATATAGTTACTGCGCGACGTGAATATATGACTAACATAAATCACAAGTGGTAACATGCAAATAATGGCATGCATATCATGTATGGCATGATTTACGTGCCACACTCCCCAGGCAGCACACAATGTCGGGCCGGTATTGGTTTTGTGGCGGCTGTGCGCGGCCCATGCACGGGCCAACGTTGCCGGCCTGGCGCCGATATCAGCGGAGCCGTTGACTTTCGCCGGCGAAATTCGGCCGGTTTTGCCGCCGTTCAGCCGATGTTGGGCTTTCGCCGGCAATATTGGACCGAGCTTGCCGCCTTTCCGGCGTACTTTCGCCGATACCGGCTTAGCCGATGACTTTCACCGGCGACATTTCGCCGAGTCAGCCACCGTGTTGCCCTACTTACGCCGACATTGGCTGAGCCGATGGTATTCACTGGCAACAATGGGCCGCAGAAGACGTCATTCTACCGTGCGTCAGCTGACATTGGCTGAGCCAATGGCTTTCATTGGCAGTGTTGGAACTTCCTTGTCTCACTTTGGACAGTTATGCATGGCCTGTTGAAAACGTCCTCCTGTGTCGCGGCGCTCCAGAAGTCCTCGTCATCGACAGAGGTACGCCTTTTACGGCAGACTTAACGCAAACCATCTTGAAATACAGCTACACAAGTAACCGACGGACAACTGCACCAATCACCCGCAGGCGAATCGCCTCACCGAGCGGCTAAATGAAATCCTCGCCGCCATGCTGGCAATGTACTGTAGGTCGAACACAAGACATGGCACGCCATCCATCCGCACATAACATTAAGTTGACATGGCAGTGTAAAGAACAGCGCGCATGACGCCGTTCAAACTAGTTCACGGAAGCCCCTCAACGACGCTGGACGCCGAGTTGATGGCCGTCAGTGACGAGAACATCCTGAACGTTGCGCTCTACCTTCAACCCGCCGAAGAAGCCCGACAGCTAGACCGCCTGCGCATCAAGACTGAGCAGAGGATTGACAGCCGCCACTACAATCTTCGACGACGCCTCATGGAATACTAGCCCGGTAACCGTGTGTGGGTCCGGACAGCGATACGCCGACGCGGACTTAGCAAGAAGCTTCTTCGCCGGCACTTCGACCCTTACTGCGACGTATCGGTGCACTGAACTACGAGGTCTTGCCGGACGGCATTACCAACTCTCAGTGGCACAGCGCATGACCTGAAGTCGTTCATGTCGTGCGCCTTAAAGGGACCGACAACAGATTTTTCTCGACCCAGCTTTTTACGGCGCGACAGGAAGCTTACCCTTCGTAGCGTTTGTAGCTGCAGTGGTTTATCCTAAAAGCACGTAGTTATTTTATAAGCAGTATTTTTCGATCTGAAAGGCTCCACACACGCATGAAGGCGTGTGTGGAATTGATAGCAATGTGGAATTGAGAATTGATAGCAATGCCGCTAGCCCTTGTGAAAGCTGTCGTTGTTCTGCTTTCGCAGGAGTTACTGTAGCTATGCTTAACCACCTTTACTTTGAGCTTTCCAGCCATTTCCATTTTTGAAAATAGCAAGCTGTTACAATGAGATGATGTGGCTTTATACACCTTCTCGGTATTTGTACAGCGTTGTGCGCGCCTGCGGCCAGGGTTGCCTGCGCCTGTGTCATGGATGGCTTTTCGCGGCATGGGATCATTACGCCAAGCGAAGGCAGCGCCACTTTGTTGCATACAACTAACGCAGGCCTATATTGCCACGCCCGCTTCTTCTTCTATTTTGATGTGTTCGAGTTTGACCAGCAAGGACGGTTATCAACGCTCGACGCTGGCCGCAAAGCAGTGTTCGAGAAGCTTCACGATTTTAGGAGATCGTTTTGTTAACATTGCGCGCCGCACGCGGATGTTCCAGCTTTGTCGAGAGCTAACGCCGCCACCAGCGATATTGCTGGAAAGTTCCATAGCGCCTCTATAAAAGCCGACGCGCTTGACCGCTTGTCAGTTGATCGACGGTCGACGCTCTGTTCGCCGCTATCAGTGTATTGCTGTAGCTTTCAGTTTCTCGGCCACAAGTTCGGCCTAATAAAGAGTTTCATCTCGACGTGCTGACTGCTGCCTTCGTCGACGTCACGACCATGTGACATCTGGTGGAGGTGCTGCTTCTTCCATGATCCGGACGCCCCCGCGAAGCGCTGACCCAAGCCCAGGCCGAGACGAGGACTACGACAAAGAAAACCCGGATGGTCGAACAAGCCGCAGGCAGGAGGGACTACAGCCAGAGTGCCGGTTCCTTCCCGAAAAAAACCAGGCAGCCCCAGATCCCAACATCGACCGCAACGACGATGACCGATCCCTTGCAGCCTGCGCCGATCCTTCTCCGGCAGCCCAAGTAGCCGCCAACCTTCCGCGGATCATCACTCGAAGATCCGGAAAGCTGGCTTGAAGCCTACGACCGAGTCGCCCTTTTCAATGCCTGGACCAGCGAAGACAAGCTACGGCATGTGTATTTCGCTTTGGAAGACGCCGCTCGGACCTGGTTCGAGAACCAAGAGCGAAGCCTGACAACGTGGGACATTTTTCGCGCCAGGTTTCTCGCCACATTCACGAGCGTCGTCCGCAAAGAGAGGGCTGAGGCTCTGCTCGAGACCCGCGTGCAGATGCCGAACGAAAACGTGGCGCTCTTCACGGAAGAGATGACCAGGCTGTTTCGCCACGCAGACCCTACCATGCCCGAAGAAAAAAATGCTCGCCTTGTAGCGAAGCGACCGAACTTGGTAATGGGTCGTCCTCTCGAACACCTTCTAGTGGGTCGCCCTCTTCGGCTCTTTTGGAAGAGAACGCAACTCGCGCTGAGAGTCGGCCCCGCCTTGACTGTCGCTGTTGAGTATCGTCGCCGCTAATAAACCTCTTGATAATTTGGTGGAGAGTGCTGAGCCTTCAAAACTTCGGCCCTCATTCGATGCCCCTGGCTCTTCGATCCCGTACCCTGCCGCCTACCATGTCTCAAAACGCCTCCCAGCAAACGACCCCGCCCGCACCGACATGTCCCTGTGTCCCTCGTGTTCGCGACCCTCCAGTCTTCACTGGCGCCGATGGTACCGACGTGGAGGACTGGCTCGCCATTTACGAGCGCGTGAGTGTCCCCAATAAATGAGACGAGGCCGGAAAATTGAATTACCTGGTTTTCTACGTCGCGGGTGTGGCGGGCCTGTGGAACAACAACCACGCATCCGATTTTACGACGTGGTCCGACTTCAAGACCGCCATTATCAACGTGTTCGGCCGACCTGCCGTTCGTAAGCTCCAGGCCGAACAGCGCTTACGTGAACGCGCTCAGCAGGCCGGTGAATCATTCACCAGTTACATTGAAGACGTCCTCGATTTCTGTAAGAAAGCCGACGCCATCTAGTCCGATTCTGACAAGATCAGACACATCATGAAAGGCATCGACGACGACGCCTTCACCATGCTGCTCGCCAAGAACCCCAGCACAGTGGCAGAGGTCATAACGCTCTGCCAAAGCTATGAGGAGCTGCGCCGGCAGCGATCGATGACCCGTCGCTCTCCATCACGCGACGCCGAGCTTGCTGGCTTGTCGACCATACCCGACCACTCCGCGTTGCTCGCAGAGATCAAGACCTTCGTGCGCGAGGAAATCGCGCGCCAGTTCTCTCTGCTGGACTTTGCTCGCCCTCGGTACGCTCAACAGCCGTCGACCACCCTTCTGCCTCCGCTCCGTCGAGCAATTGAGCAGGAAATCGCGGAGGTCATGCCCGAGTACCACCAGCACCATCCGGCTCCTGCACCTTTGAGTTACGCCCAAGTTGTCGCAAGACCGCCCCAATCAATCGCTACGGCTGCCCCACACATTTACGCCGAAGCCTCCACTCGACCTCACTCTTTCGAAGCTGATGTACCGGTAGCCTACGCCGACGTCACGCACAGGCCACGACTGCAGCCCACCATGCAGTCCTATCAGTTGCCGCCCCGTCAATCCCGTCCTGCACCAAGGGCGGGCCCTGCCCCAGCGAACCGATGGTGCACACCTGACAACCGCCCCATATGCTTCGCATGCGGTTACGCCGGCCACGTGGCGCGCTATTGCAATCGTGTGCAGCCGCCTAGAGACGTGTCGCCTGCCACCATCCAGTCGAACCGGGCGTATTACGACCCACCTACGCCTCCGTCGCCGCCGTCTCGCCCAGCTGCATCTACCCGCCGTTCACCGTCACCACGACGCCGCTCGCTGTCACCGATGCGGCCACGTCCGGTCCCACGCGACCAGGAAAAGTAGTCGTCGCAGTCCACGAGGCAAGGGCTGCGACGCTATAAAACTGCGAAAGCCCTCAGCGAAGACCATCGAACGTGATAGACGTTTTTGTGGCCGGTGTTCGCGCATCTGCCCTTATCGATACTGGAGCCGCCGTATCCGTTATGGACGCTAAACTAAGCCGCCTGCTACGAAAAGTGACGACGCCGCTTTCCGGGCTCTCCCTCCGTACAGCCAGCGCCCAAAGTATTCACCCGACGGCGGTATGCACAGCCCGTGTCATCATTCAGGACGCTCTGTACGCCGTCGAATTCATCATACTTTCTTCATGCTCTCACGACGTCATCCTGGGATGGGATTTTCTCGCCCGCCACGACGCCGTCTTTCATTGCGCACCAGCCGAATTAGAGCTCTCACCATTCTCACATTTGACGCCGGCAGACAGTTCATCGGCTGCGACCAAGGTATTCGTCAAAGACGACATCACAGTTCCTGCGAATTCGTCAACGGCTGTCTCAGTCTATTGCACCGGTCTCTGCGACGCCGTTGCACTTCTTTCTCCATGTGACCGCGTTTTCACTAGGAAAGGCTTGCTGGTGCCATTTGCGACCGTGGAAATCACTCAGGGCGACACGGATATTTTTGTGACCAACCCACCCCCGTTCATGGTTACGTTGGTGCGAGGGGAATGTCTCGGCAGAGCGGAACCCCTCGAAGACGCACAACTTATGAACGCACCGGGTGACATGCACTGCGCCAGCTCCCGTACGCTCAGTGCTGTTTCCACATCTGATTCGTCATCCGCTGATGTATTTCGTTCCTCGATTGCTGACAACCTTACGTCGGTCGAGCGTTCCCAGCTTCTATGCCTGTTGGAAGAATTTCGTGCTTCGTTCGATGTCGCGCAAACTCCTCTCGGCCGCACGTCTGCTGTCACCCATTGCATCGACACTGGCGCTCAACCACCACTGCGGCAACGTCCATATCGCGCATCTCCAGCAGAGCGTCGTGTAATTAACGAGCGAGTCGACGACATGCTTCGCCGCGACGTTATTCGACCCTCAAAAAAACAGTCCGTGGGCGTCTCCTGTCGTTCTTGTTGCGAAGAAGGACGGCTCTGTGTGGTTCTGTGTGGACTACCGACGACTAAATAAGATCACCCGTAAGGACGTTTATCCCCTACCTCGAATAGACGACGCCATTAACAGCCTGCAAGGAGCAGAACTCTTTTCATCGCTTGATTTGCGCTCAGGGTACTGGCAAGTCCCCATGGCTGATGATGCTCGACCGAAGACAGCCTTTGTCACACCGGATGGCTTGTACGAATTCAACGTCATGACGTTTGGGCTGTGTAATGCGCCCGCGACCTTTGAGCGCATGATGGATACCGTTCTGCGTAACTTGAAATGGCACACGTGCCTGTATTACCTCGACGACGTGGTAGTTTTCGCCCCGGACTTCTCCACGCATCTTCAACGCCTACGGCATGTGTTGACGCGTTTGAGCGACGCCGGGCTAAAACTGAATATAAAGAAGTGCCGATTTGCGCACGGCAGCTGACAATACTGGGCTACGTCGTGTCCAAGGACGGGATTCGCCCCGATCCAGCCAAGCTTCGGGCCGTGTCAGAGTTCCCCAAACCTACGTCGGTCAAAGAACTCCGCAGTTTTGTAGGACTATGCTCCTACTTTCGGCGCTTCATCCGCAACTTCGCGACTATTATATCGCCGCTGACGAAGCTCCTTGGCAGCCACGGGCCCCTCAATTCGTGGTCGTCAGAGTGCGATGAGGCTTTCGCAAAGCTCCGGAATTTGTTGACGTCTCCTCCGATACTACGCCACTACGACCCTACGGACCCTACAGAGGTACAGACGAACGCCAGCGGTGTTGGCCTCGGAGCTGTCCTTGCGCAGCGCAAACCGCGGTTCCCGGAATACGTCGTGGCATATGCAAGTCGTACGGTTACTAAAGCTGAGACCAACTATACCGTTACGGAGAAAGAATGCCTGGCAATCATTTCGGCCCTTACGAAGTTCCGACCTTATTTGTATGGTCGCCCATTTGATGTCGTCACCGACCATCATGCACTGTGCTGGTTGTCGTCCTTGAAGGATCCCTCAGGCCGTCTCGCCCGGTGGGCACTTCGCCTGCAAGACTACGACATCCGTGTGCTGTACCGCAACGGACGCCAGCATGCAGACGCCGACGCCCTGTCCCACTCTCCCTTGCCTGACGACAATGCCCACAGCTCAGTGTCTCACATAGCTGTAGCTTCAATCGACGTTCACACCATCGCTACCGAACAGCGCAAGGATCAATGGATTGCCTCACTGATAGACTTGCTGACCGATCCATCGGCCACACCATCCTCTCGCGCATTGCGTCGTCAAGCCCACCATTTCGCCGTCCGCGACGACCTCCTCCACCGACGCAATTACGACGGCGACGGTCGCCAGTGGCTACTAGTAATACCCCGCAATCTGCGTTCTCACATATGCGAGTCGTTCCACTCTGATCCGCAGTGTGCACACTCTGAGGTATCGAAAACATACCACCGCATTCGCCAACGGTACTTTTGGCGAGGAATGTACCGCTACGTGCAGAAGTTTGTTCGCTCCTGCATCGATTGTCAGTGCCGCAAAACTTCAACGCACCTGTCGCCGGCAGGTCTGCAACCTCTACCTTGCTCTGACTGGCCGTTTGGGCGCGTTGGCATCGATTTGTACGGGCCACTTCCCCTGACGTCCGCTGGTAACCGCTGGGCCATCGTCGCTGTAGACGACCTCACGCGATACGCTGAAACTGCCGCCCTCCCTGCGGCTACAGCGCGCTATGTGGCCTCCTTCTTGCTCCACCGATTCATGCTGCGTCACGGTGCACCCCAGGAACTGCTCAGTGATCGAGGCCGTGTCTTCTTGTCGGAAGTCGTCGAAGCCATTCTCAAAGAGTGCAACGTTGTTCACCGCAAAACTACTGCTTACCATCCGCAGACGAATGGCCTCACCGAACGCTTTAACCGCACGCTCGGCGATATGCTCTCGATGTACGTCGCCGCCGACCACACAAATTGGGATGCCATTCTGCCCTTCGTTACGTACGCCTACAATACCGTCCCTCAGAGCACTACTGGTTTCTCACCCTTAGTGTATTGCAGGCACCCGTCGCACACAATCGACACAATCCTTCCCTACAAGCCGGATAGCTCTGAATGTGTGCCTATTTCTGCCACAGCCAGACTTGCAGAGGAGTGTCGTGAGCTCTCCAAGACCTTCACTAGGCATACCCAAGAGCGGCAGAAGAGCATTCGCGGTGACACCACCACTTCTACGCCCCCGTTCCTCCCTGGAGCGCTCGTTTGGCTCTCTGTCCCTACCACTGCAACTGGCCTCTCTTCCAAACTACTGCCCAAATACGCAGGCCCCTACCGTATCGTCGAACGCACATCCCCGGTCAACTACCTGATCGAACCCATAGAACCATCTTCGGACATGCGCCGTCGAGGGCACGACATTGTCAACGTGGAGCGCCTGAAGCCCTACCACGACCCCCTCCTAGTGACAATTTGCTAGGTCGCCAGGCGGCTCCCTTTTCGTACCCGGGGTAATTGTTGCGAAGCGATCGAACTTGGTAATGGGTCGTCCTCTCGAACACCTTGTAGTGGGTCGCCCTCTTCGGCTCTTTTCGAAGAGAACGCAACTCGCGCTGAGAGTCCGCCCCGCCTTGACTGTCGCTGTTGAGTATCGTCGCCGCTAATAAACCTCTTTATAGCCTTCTCATGCGAGGAGTTAAGCAGGAGCTCTTCGCTGGGCTCATGCGGAACCCAGCCAAGACAGTCCAGGAATTTGTTTCCGAAGCGCAACCATCGAGAAGACGCTGGAAATGCGAACCCGGCAGTACAATCGCCGCGCATTCCAAGACAGCGCAGCAGTTCATGCCCTCGGCTCCGACGACTTGCGCGAAACGATCCGAGCCATCGTGCGAGAGGAGCTGCGAAAGCTCGCACCTTTTGCACAGCCCAAAGTGACGTCGATTGCGGACGTTGTACGCGAGGAAATGCAACAGTCACTGGGTGTTCCTCAGCCGGCACCGCCGCAGCTGCAAGCAATGAGCTATTCTGCTGCAGCCCGACGCAACGCCCCCCCTCCTCGCCCACGTCAAGACGCCGCGCCGCAACAGCAGTTCCGCCGCCAGGCGCCACCGCCGCCACCACCGACGTCATACTGCCCGCCAGCCGGTCAGCGATACACGCCGAGGAAGACCGACGTTTGGCGCGCCCCCGACCATCGTCCACTCTGCTACCACTGCGGAGAAGCCGGCCACACCTACCGCCGCTGCCATTATCGACAGATGGGACTGCGTGGGTTCGCCGTCGACGCGCCGCGTCCACAGCAGGGTGAACGACCACGTGACATCGCCGACTATCTGGCAGGAGCGCAGTGGACTCCCCGAGGACCTTCCCGATCGCCGTCGCCAGGCCGCTACGCCTCTCCCCAACGCCGACCATACACTGGCCCAACCCGGGGCCGGTCACCTAGCCCGCATCCGGAAAACTAAGGGCAGCAACCGATGGAGGTGCGGTTGCTGTACGACGAAATACCGAAGACCCTCCGCCGCCGACGCCGCCGCCACGACGAAGGCTTCAGGACACGCCGCGAACCCCTGACGACGAAACCTCGCGGACCGAAGTAGACCTGACGACGCAGCGTGGAAGCAGCGGAACGAACCGACGTAGCCGTGACCCGACGCCACGACCTAACTGCAACGCAAGACGACGAACTAGCGACCTCGACGTTCTTATCGACGGCCACAGCGTCACAGCCCTCGCCGACACCGGAGCCGACTATTCTGTCATCAGTGGACCGTTCGCCACGAAGCTGAAGAAAGTTAGGACAGCCTGGGAAGGCCCCGAAATCCGGACAGCTGGAGGTCACCTCGTAACGCCGGAGGGAATCTGCACAGCGAGACTCACCGATTCTCCCGAGGCTACTCCGGCGAATAAAGCGCCGCAACCAGCTTTTGACATCAATCCCAGCCTTCAGAAGCACAAACAAGAACAGCTCAAACCCTGCTCTTGCAATACAAGGACTGCTTTTCGTCGTCGTCAAGAATTAGGCAGACTCCCGTGGCAAAACATCGCATCATAACAGAGGAAAGCGCCAGACCACTCCGTCAGAGCCCGTACAGAGTTTCGACGCGAGAACGCGAGGCCGTGAAGAAACAGGTCGACGAAATGCTACGCCACGACATCATCCAGCCGTCGAAGAGTCCGTGGGCATTCCCGGTGGTGCTAGTGAAGAAGAAGGATGGGACTCTACGTTTTTGCGTCGATAATCGTCGCCTGAACAAAGTCACGAAGAAGGACGTGTATCCCCTTCCCCGGATAGACGACACCCTGGATCGATTACACAACGCAAAGTACTTTTCGTCGAAGGACCTCAAGACCGGTTACTGGCAAATAGAAGTCGACGAGAGAGACCGAGAAAAGACTGCTTTTATAACACCACACGGCCTGTTCGAGTTCAAGGTCATGCCCTTTGTCTTTGCTCGGCACCTGCGACTTTTCAACGGGTTATGGATACAGTACTGGCCGGCTTGAAGTGGCAGACGTGCCTCGTGTACTTGGACGACGTCGTTGTGTTTTCCTCCAACTTCGACGAACACCTTCGGCGCCTTGAAGTTGTACTTCAAGCAATCAAGACCTCCGGACTGACCTTGAAGCCTGAAAATTGCCGCTTCGCGTACGAGGAGCTCTTGTTCTTGGGTCACGTGATCAGAAAGGATGGTGTTCGCCCGGACCCGCGGAAAACAGCTGCCATCGCTGACTTACCGACGCCCACCAATAAGAAGGCCGTACGCCGTTTTCTCGGCTTGTGCGCCTATTACACACGTTTCCTCAAGGAATTTTCACGGATCGCCGAGCCACTGACGCAACTCACGAAGGCCGACGTCGAATTCAGGTGGGAAACGTCGCAAGTTCAAGCATTTCAAGAATTGAAACGACGCCTGCAGACGCCTCCCATACTTGCGCATTTCGACGAATACGCCGATACGGAAATCCACACCGACGCAAGCAGCGTAGGACTCGGCGCCGTCGTTGTGCAAAAGACCGACGGATTCGAAAGGGCCATCAGTTATGCTAGCCGGTCGCTATCAAAGGCAGAAATCAACTACTCCACAACAGAAAAGGAGCGCCTGGCCATCATCTGGGCTACATCGTAGTTTCGCCCCTGCCTCTACGGCCGGCCCTTGAAAATTGTGAGCGACCACCACGCCTTGTGTTGGCTAGCTAACTTGAAGGACCCTTCAGGTCGCCTCGCACGGTGGAGCCTACGACTTCAAGAATTTGACATAACCGTCGTTTACAAGTCCGGAAGAAAACACTCCGACGCTGACTGCCTGTCCCGCGCCCCCGTCGACCCACCGCCGCAGGACGACATGGAGGATGACTGCTTCTTGGGAACCATAAGTGCCGAAGACTTCGCCGAACGACAGTGAGCGGACCCAGAACTCAGGGGCCTTGTGGAATACCTCGAGGACAGGACCACCGTTGTTCCCAAGGTATTCACGCGAGGACTGACGTCGTTTTTCTTGCGCAACGGTGTTCTCCTTAAGAAGAACATCTCGCCGCTTCGAGCCGATTCCCTTCTCGTAGTGCCCTCGACATTGCGACCAGAGGTCCTCCAGGCTCTGCATGACGACCCGACGTCTGGACACCTGGATGTTACTCGCACGCTCGCAAGAATACAGGAAAAGTACTACTGGCCGCGCCTTGTCGCCGACGTAACTCGCTACGTCAAGACCTGCCGGGACTGTCAGCGACGCAAGACACCGCCGACTAGGCCAGCCGGACTTCTTCAGCCTATCGAGCCACCTCGACGGCCGTTCCAGCAAATTGGGATGGACTTACTGGGGCCGTTCCCGACGTCCAATACCGGAAACAAATGGATCGTCGTAGCTACCGACTACCTCACCCGCTACGCCGAGAGAAGGCCCTACCCAGAGGCAGTGCCGCCGAGGTAGCGAAGTTCTTCGTTGAGAACATCCTCCTGCGTCATGGCGCCCCAGAGGTCCTCATCACCGACAGAGGTACGGCGTTTACTGCTGACCTAACTCAGGCAATACTGAGGTACAGCCAAACAAGCCACCGCCGGACCACAGCGTACCACCCACAGACCAATGGCCTCACCGAGCGGCTAAACAAGACCATCGCCGACATGCTGGCCATGTATGTCGACGTCGAACACAAGACGTGGGATGCCATCCTTCCGTATGTGACCTTCGCATACAACACGGCCGTGCAAGAAACGACGCAAATGACGCCGTACAAGCTGGTCTACGGAAGGAGCCCGGCAACGACGCTCGACGCAATACTACCAACCGCCACCGACGTAGACGTTGCCGCCTATTTGCAACGCGCCGAAGAAGCTCGACAGCTCGCCCGCCTGCGCATCAAGAACCAGCAGAGGGTCGACAGCCGTCACTATATTCTTCGACGACGCCACATGGAGTACCAACCCGGTGACCATGTGTGGGTCTGGACGCCGATACGCCGACGTGGGCTCAGTGAAAAACTTCTTCGGCGATACTTCGGCCCATACAAGGTGCTTCGACGTCACGGCGCTCCTCAATACGAGGTCGTCCCGGACGGCATTACGAACTCCCAGCGACGCCGCGCACGACCTGAAGTCGTCCATGTCGTGCGCCTTAAGCCGTTTTTTGCGCGTTAGCGAACCTGGGGACTGTACTTTTTCCTTTGTCATTGTAATTTATTTGTGTATGCACTTGTTTTTTTTTCCTTTCCATGTTCTGTTGCAAGCATCGGGACGATGCTTTTTCAGAGGAGGGCAATGCCACGCCCGCTTCTTCTATTTTGGTGTGTTCGAGTTTGACCAGCAAGGACGGTTGTCAACGCTCGACGCTGGCCGCGAAGCAGTGTTCGAGAATCTTCACGATTTTAGTAGATCGCTTTGTTAAGATTGCGCGCTGCACGCGAATGTTCCAGCTTTGTCGAGAGATAACGCCGCCACCAGCGATATTGCTGGAAAGTTGCATAGCGCCTTTATAAAAGCCCACGCGCTTGACCGCTTGTCAGTTGATCGACGGTCGACGCTCTGTTTGCCGCTTTCAGTGTATTGCTGTAGCTTTCAGTTTCTCGGCCACAAGTTCGGCCTAATAAAGAGTTTCATCTCGACGTGCTGACTGCTGCCTTCGTCGACGTCACGACCACGTGACAATATGTACATTTTTATGGAGTAATATCTTTTAATATAAAGAAATGAACAATATTTCAGTACTAACAGAAAGGTCATCGAACGCATGCACCAATCAATGGTCACGTGACCGGCTTTATCGGACCGTGTATGATTTTGCCGCCAGAGGCGCCAAATGTCATTTTCGCGACTTTCAATGAAGAAATAAAAATATAAATCCGCCTCTCACTAGATAAACAGGGTTGGTTTGAGTCAATACGACGGACAATCTTTCCATCAGTGCAGTCATCTCATTTCATGTTCTGGGCAGTTGTCGGTCCCTTTAAGCCGTTGTGTGCGCGGTGAGGAACCTATATAAGGACTCTAGTTTTTTCTTGCTTTGTTATTGTTCTTTCGTATTGCAAGCATTTTTTTCATTTCCATGTTCTGTGTTAAGCACCGGGGTGATGATTTTGAGAGGGCGGCATCGCCACGCGCGTTTATCGCTGCTTTGATGCGTTCGAGTTTCACCCGCGATGACTTTTAGCGACGCGCGGCGCAAACCGCGGCGCAACGTTTGGGAAGCTTCGCGATTGCTTCAAATCATTCTGTCAAGGGTACGCACAGGACGCGAATAGCCAAGTTTATTGGAGAACTTACGCGAGCACCAGAGATAACGCTGGAATGTGACTAGCGTATAATAGACTACACGTTCCACCGATAGGTTACTGATGGCCAGCGCTCTGTTCGCGCTTTACCTTTTAATTCATTCCTGAGTTCAACTTCGCGCGAATAACGAGTTTCGTCTTGCAAACACCGACATCTGCCTTCTTCAACGTTCCTATCACGTGACAATATTTTATATAATATAGAGTGTTATGTATTGCTCCTGTACATCATACTTATACGGTGATGATCTTATTTCAGTTGCTGTTTGTTGGGAGTCTCACAAAACATATTTTTTTATCAGATCATTTGTTTAACGTCCTGCAAATTCAATCTGGCCTTCATTTGATCAATCAACATGTGGGCTTGAATCAATCACGATACATATTGCTCGGTATCCGGAAATTCTATTCCCAACGTTAATGGCGTCTGATATGAATACATGTATGTCCTCTCACGAATGATTCAAGTGATAAATCATATAGGAGAGACCATGTGCTCTCGATCTGATATTATTAAGACCTGGCTGAGACAGACATGGCCGAAATAGGGTTTCTATATTGATTTTACGACGCACCCGAAGATAGCCGTGTGTTTTATGGTCGAAATATTACGAATGCACATTCCTGAGCAGCTTTGTTGGCATGCTTTTCTTTCGATCACTAACACAGGATACGATATGTATGCTGTTTGGTGCAGGTTTTGTGAAAAAATGAAAAAAAAACTGGCGCAGCAGCACATTAGCCAAAAGCATTAAGGCAAGGACGCTTGTAGATTATCACGCTGCGCACTAAAAACAATCTCGTGAAAAATTTATGCGACTTGCTACAGCCATGCTCGCAACTGGCATATTAAGAAATGTGTACGCGCTGGTACGTTGAAAGTGACATATAATTTGCAGTCGGCGCTATACCACTAGCATTTGACGTGTGGAAGAGGTCAGTTGCATAACATCGGTCACTCTACTTATGCGGCTAGCGTTATTCGCGCTCATCACCGGAGCAATGATATGCTCTGAATATGCAAAAAAAGACCGCACAATATATGTGCCACAAAAACGGGGTGTTCTAAGTGCACGAATACATATTAGGTCTTTGAAACGAGCCTTTCGCAGTGGCATGTGTTGGGCCTAGTATGGCCCACTGGTAGCGTCGTCACAGAGGTCATGAATTCAAATCCGATTTTGTCTTTCATTGGCTTTTTCTCCTTTATTTTTTAAAGCTTACATATTACAGTGCATTCTTCTGATTGGAATGAATCGAATTTAAAAATCAGACAGCGTACCTACGCAGGATCACAGCCAGACTGTTGTGGCTTGGCCTCTCTGCCCTGCGTCCACAGAACCCATCCCAAACTTAAGGCCTGAATACAATATCAGCCACATACACTCTAAGGTCTTTCTCGGCAAACGATGTATGTCATTCTTCAAAACGTGCGCGTTGTTCAAACGAGGTAGAGTTTGGCACTATATATATATATATATATATATATATATATATATATATATATATATATATATATATATATATATATATATATGTATCATGGCGCACTTCATTGAGCTAGCGCATGATACTGGTCGTGCAAACTGAACTCTTCCATCTTCGCGTCCTCTCGTGCCACACAGACATAATCAACTGATTTCGCAACACACGGCGCGCTCTCCAATTTTTTTTCTGCGACGTCCGTCAACGCGTCCTTTGAGTTTGCTTACACACTGACCATCGGAAAATGCTATACTGGATATAGTGCTACACTCACGATTGACGAAGTTTAAACAGCATACCATGACTGCTCTGTGACTGGGAAGGGGCCAATGAGCCCTTATTGCTTCTGCAACGAAAGAGCCGCCTCGAGCGAGAGGTCCACAACATGGCATGTTCACCGTCTAACAAAAACAGCGCCTGCTTATTTCATTGCGTTTCTTGTTGTGAAAGAAACATCACTGCAACTGGAGTAACATGTGGCCATCGCATCTTACTTTGCATCACTCAAGTTCATGTCAATGCAGAAAAGCTCTCAGCACTAATGATTCTAGTAAACAATTTCGCGCTTAAAGATTAAATTGTGATGATGTCGTAAAAACACGCTTTTACACAAAATCTTCAGTGCTTTTGTGCAAGGAAACAGGTAAAAAATTGGGGGACCCCTAAGCTTCGCCTTTAAGAGTTGAACGCAATATCGAAATCCGGCCCCTAGTGCGCACTTAATAAAACACGTTGCGGGGCTGGTTGGTGATACATTCTTATTTAAAAAGCGTCCGTCCTGTCATGTACCTTTCTTCTTGTCCTCGTCTAATATGGCGCCACACTTTTTAAATAAGAATAGTGCACACTTTAAGCACAAAAGTGCATACTTATTAATCTGTGTTGTTACACACATACACGCACTCGCACACAGACACACACACGCGCGCGCGCGATGTATCTATAGTAATGGTACAGGCTTTCGATCTAAAGCCCTTCCTGTGCTAGAACGGCGGAACCATATAGGCTATGCTGTAATCGAGACATGTTTCTCACAATGTTTCACCGATGGCAGCACATTATCTAATGTTTGCTGTTGGCTTGATATATTTTCCGCTAGATGGACATAGTTGTCTATTTTTGGAGCTGTTTGCAAGTTTGTGTCTGTTTTTAGCGGCGATGGGTGCACTATCCCGGCTTTTTTCGAAGCATGGCGTCGCGCAAAAAGACGTAGTTTGATGGCATCGCCAATGCGCTACAAATCACTGAATGGGCTCATTTTCGTCGTGACACCTGCCGAACAAAATGCGTTAAGAAGATTCGTTCCACTACATCGCATTTATGGTGTTTTTTCCGATGCAGTTGCAAGTGTTGATGCAGTAGAGCAATTTGGTAGCGTCTCAGGCGCACAGGTAAACTATTCTAAGAGTTCAGGTTTGTGGTTTGGGTCATGGGGATCTACACCTGACCAGTTTGCCGGTATTGAGTGGTCTGTGGTGCCACCAAAATATCTTGGTGTTCCACTAAGTGCACACAAGTCAAGCGCACAGGGGAAAGATAGGGTGGCAGGCCTTGAGCGTTATGCTAAATCTTTTATACCACATAACCTTTCAAATTTCGTTAAAGCGGAAACGTGCAACAAGTTTTTGGCTACAAAACTTTTCTATGTGCTACAAGTGCTGCATTGTGCTAGAAGGCATATTCAGAGCTTTCGCCGTAAATTTGCAACATTTATATGGTCATCAACATATGAATCCATGAGACGAGACAATCTATTCAGACCAGTTAGTGCAGGTGGGCTAGGTCTAGTACATCTGTACGTGTGGCAAATTGTATCTCGCTACTTCTTTTTCCGCGACGCTTTCCATCCTATTATTCGAGCATTCTTGCAGGTAAACCTGGTAAATGTGCTACCTGTTCTAGTAGTTTCATCCGATTCTTCTCCACGACCATGTTTATGGGGATTTATGCGAGAAGTTTATTTCTCTGTTCGTTTTTTAACAGTTAGGTTTTCAAATGAATATTTTTACTGTGTATCACGCAAAAATCTTTACACAGATTTAATAGCGATGCTGTTTCCGCCACCACTTTATCGTGCAAAATACTTGGGACTGCCAGGACATGATGTCTTAGATCGAGTACGTAAAATGCCGCTGACACCATCAACAAAAACGTTCTTTTTTAAATTACATTCAGAGACTTTGCCTGTGAAGACTTGGCTTCGTTCAAGAGACATTTTTGTGTCGTCCGTTGATTGTCCTCTGCGTGATGCGCCAGAAACAACTGAACACTGTTTATAAGCTGCAGAGATGCAATCTTATTTTGGGATGTGCTCCAACGAACTCTTCAAAAAGACTTTGTGCTAAATTCACATTCCGTGCGATATCTCTTGCCAGCGAGTTGTAATGATGTACCATTTGACATGCTTCTTCTCATTGGAATGCATAGTCTGTGGAAGACGCGCATGTTGCAGAGAAACGCAGAGCCGATAATTTCCTCAACAGCCCACTTCATTAGGATGGTCACTCAGCTAAGAGATGTATACGAGCAAATCGAAAGTCAGCCAGAATGGTATCCGGTATTGGTGAGGTGCTTATCCTTATCGCTGTTCTGGCATATAATTGGAAAAGGCCGTTGCTATAGCGTTACTTGATGTATTCGCTATAGAGATGATTCCGAATTCGATAGTGCCGTCTGTGAGTCATTGTGTCGCGATAAGAGCATAATCAACATATTAGTTTTTTGTATTGAATTGCATTCAAGTGCCATGTCTGTGTTGAATAAATACCATGAAAGAAAGAAAAAAAACAAAACGTCGTGGCTTTGTGGTGGGACACCTGCTTGTCGCGCAAACGGCTCGGGTTCAATCTCAATGAGACCGAAGATTTCTATTGTTTATTTTTAATTCCATATCTTTCTCGCTTTTTTTGGTCACGGACGATTTTGCGCTTACAAATGACGCCGTCACCGACGCTGACGGCGGAATTTCTGCGAAACGAGCTCTCTAACGCTATCGCGTTAAAATGTAAAATTTGGACCTGTAGAGATTACCACTTTACAACTGTGAGAAGTAGTCATGACTATTTAATGGTTTTGACTACCGTGATATCTGCCAACATTTGCAAAGCTTTGGTAGTGAAACCAAGATTATCCTTCGGTTGTCATTATAATGTGCTTTTGTTATATCTGCTATAACAGTGGTCCTGTGGTTAATTGTCTCTAGAGAGCTTCCATTTTGCATGAAGTTAGCGTGTCACGGTATGCAAGGTGTACACTACTGCAGCTGTCGGCGGTGAGTTGGAATTTAGTTGTAGCTGTGTCCGTAAGTCGGCAAACACATGAGTGGACTCACTAGGACTCAGATTGGGCAGTGAGTCAAGTCTGAGTGAGCTCGACTTTTTCTGCCGGCTTTTCGTCAAATCTACTCAACTTTAACATTGACATCAGCGTCTGCTCATGTTTATGCTCGCGTCTGCTCACACATATTTCAGCACACTAGCGTAAATTTGTACACCACCTCAATATTTATTGATCAGACGCAAGAGCTACAGAGGGAAAGGGGTGCCTTGATTGCCTCCTGCAAAGATTCTAATGGAAAATTTTTGGTAAAAACATCTCGTGAGTCGCGTGTTTCACAAATATTTTCTTGCTAGATTGCAGCCACCGATAACTCGTACATGAAGTTACGAGATCAAAAGGCGCCATGTTGAGCACGTATTAAGTGATATATTGGCATTAAATAGAATTGACAGCATGATCGAAAAAGTAATGGCATGTTCCCACACTCATGAGTCGACTCACGCAGGTTCGCTCAGACTGAGACCAAGACTGAGATCAATCCAGTTGAGAAAAATGTTTATGAGCTGAGTGTGAGTGAGTACGGCTGAGAAAAATCTTGGCGAGTCTGAGTGCGTCCGACTGAGAAAAATTTTGGTGAGTCAGTGTCCGAATGCGTCTGGTTGAGGAAACTTTTGGCGAATCTCAGTCCAAGTGAAGCCTATGCGCAAAATATATGTTTTAGTGAAAGTTTGAGACAGCTTCACATTTTTTCGCCGACCTATGGGTATGTCACATAAATTTAAAGAAAATAAAAAAGTGTTTATTACCAAAAATTACACCATCTCCCGCTAAAGGGGACCATGAGGCGATGCGAAGGCGGAGCACTTGCACGATCGCGTTCCGTTGGTGATCGTTGGGCATGCTATACTCGGCGACAGCTTTCCTTGACAGCACTGTGGAAGCTACAGAGCCGAAGCGCCTGCATGCGCGCGCGCCAGGAAATAGTACCTATTTTATTTTCTGATTCTAATAGTTACTTGGCCCGAATAAATAAAACGTTCTTCATTATAAAGATAGAACAAGTATGGGAAGCTGTACATGGAAAAGAAGTTATCGTGCGCCTTAATTTTTTTTTTCCTTTTTTATTTCTTGGACGGCACCACGTTTTCCGGACGCCTGCTGCGCCTGCTGCTTGCTCTTGCAGTAAACATGGCGTCCCCGGTGCCGGCGCTGCCGTGTGCGGCTGCGAACTCTCCTTTTAGTTCTCCGAGGAGGTTATACTCTAAGTGTGACAAGAAGTGGGTCTCCAAGCAAACGAAGCAGGTTATCTGCAACGTCTACGCTGGAGTAAGGCGCCGTCAGCCGGAGCTATCGACGAATTCTGTGTGCCGAACTGTCGCCGAACTCACCGGAGTGAGTATGCGAACGGTAACACGAATCAAGGCTGAAGCTCTGCGGGCCCCACTTTCCTCTCCAAAGCGTAAGAAACTGGATTTCTCGGTCTCGGGCGAAGCTGGGAAGCGCATGACCGCCAAGACGAGGCTGCTGCGCTACGACACGTTTGCGTTGGCAGCATTGCGGCGCAAAGTGCACAGCTGCCGAGAAGCTACTGCCGAGAAGCTACGCAACGACGTGATCAGCGACACTGACATGGACATGCCGACGATCAGCACTCGCACGATGCAACGAATGCTGAACGACTTGGGGTTCCTCTTCCGAAAGAGAAAAAGGAATTCCGCATTGCTCGAACGAGACGACATCGTTGCTTGGCGTCGAAAGTACCTCCGTACAATCCGAGAAATGCGGAGGCAGCAGCGGTAAGTTGTTGCGTTCTTTTAATTTCTGCAAACATTCGTTGCGCGTGCTTGTTGGTAAAAGTGTAGACGCGAATGGTGAGCATGCGTGTGTACCTAATGGTGAGCGAAAACGAGAGCTATGCTTTGCATCAGTGATCGCCAAACGTGTGCTGTTGACGCGAGTGATCGAAAGCCTTACACAATCCTAACTTCAGTCGCAGCGAAATTCTCCAGTGAAATAAGGTAGCTGTTCATGCTTGTGCTTGTACGGTGGGTAATAGTATCAGCCTAGGATGCGATGATCTGTGCCGAAGATGTCACTGATCGTTTCGCTATTGCTGAATTTCCCGTCGCATTGTTTGGGACGATTTAGTGCCTTTCCGCGTAGGAGCAAGGAATCTGAATGGCTTGAAGGAAATAATAGCTAATTTTATTCAGCGAATATGCTGTGCACAAGATTGGGGATGTGGTTGCATTAGCTTTTATGAGCAGCCTGAAACACGTTTTGTAAACAATCGCTTCAGTCTTTCTCAGGGGAAGTTTTGTCAGCTCATCTTTGTTATATGTATTCACATGGGTTTTGTCAGTGGATTCTTGGCGCTGTAACAGAGGCATAACTGAATCAAGGTCGCTGGTTTATTAATGGGCTGTTGCCAGTTAAAGTACGCTCTTAACTATACGACTGATTTTTTTTTCTTTTACAGGACCATATACTACCTTGATGAGACCTGGGTAAACGCTGGCCACACTAAGGAGACCGTATGGACAGACACCAAAGTGATGTCCCGGCAAGACGCATTTCGTCAAGGCCTCTCAACAGGTCTCCGTGCACCGAGCGGTAAAGGAGGACGCCTAATTGTTTTGCGTGCTGGCAGTGCGGAAGGCTTTGTTGATGGAGCCGCCCTAGTTTTTCGTGCCAAGAAGGGCGCTGGTGATTACCACGCAGAAATGGATGCTTCGCGTTTTCAAAAATGGTTTGTTGAACAGTTGCTACCAAACATCAAGCCACGCAGTGTGATTGTGATGGATAATGCGTCCTATCACAGTGCTCAAGTTGAAAAGGTGCCAAGTTCATCATCAAGAAAAGCCGACATCCAGTGCTGGTTGAAATCGAAAAGTATCCCTTTTTCGGATGACTATCTGAAGAGCGAACTGCTGCAGCTCGTTAAGCAGAATAAGCACATGTTCCTTGCTTACCAGATTGACACACTTGCCAGCGCTGCCGGTCATGAGGTTGTGCGCTTGCCTCCTTACCACTGTGAGCTCAATCCAATAGAGCTCGTGTGGAGCCAGGTCAAAGGCTATGTTGCTTCAAAAAACACTGACTTCAGGATCGATTCAGTCGAGCAGCTGTTGCTGGAAGGAATTGCAGGTGTGACCCCGCAGAACTGGTTCCGAGACTGCAATCACGTGATAAAGCTTGAGGATGAGACATGGGAGCGGGATGACATTATAGACAGCCAAACAGAAAGTCTCATAATTTCTTTGGGCACAGATTCGAGTACTTCTGATGAGTCAAGAAGCTCTGACATGAGCGGAATCAATGAACTGCCATGAACATCTCCATGTGTGCTTTTTCAAAGCTTCAACCAAAAGGTTGCACGCGTGCCTAACCAGAAACTGTGATATTGCTTGTGAGGTCCATTTGTCACTGTTATTTAGTTACTTTTTATTCCTTATTGACTTCATTTTAATTTAATCTGCTGATCTCTCTATGTTTCGTTGCACTTCGTGTATGTTCTGGTTACATTGCCGTGGTGTGATAATATCTGTTGGGATATTGTGTGCCAAAACAACGATGTGGTTATGCGACATGCCGTGCTAGAGGGTTGCACAAGTTTTGACCATCCGGTGTTGTTTAACATGCACCGAAACATAAGTACACGGGCGTCTGGCATTTCTGATCCATCGAAATGCGACAGGCTCAAACCTGTGCGTTTTGTGTCAGCGGCCGTGTGCTGTGCACTGTACTGTCACAGCGGCCCTGATGTGATCATGTATCACAGCCATGAACTTTTACATTATACGCTGCATCAGCGAAAACCACATTTCTTAGTTGAGGATTGAAGTGTTCAAAATTGTGTTCATTTTTCTGTGTGATGTCATGCCAGTAGTGCTTGATGCCTTGTTTCATTGCTGTCTCAATGGGACCTGATAGTGTGATACTGCTTCTTGTCATTGTTTTGTTTTTCATTTACTCATTTCCTAATGTATTCTACAATCTCATTCTTCATTATCAATGTGTTCCTGCTCTTACCTATTTTGATTTGTTTATTATAAATGGTTCTTATGGCAAGCAATGCCAGCAACGAGTTATGGTTATCACGTTCTGTGCCACAAGTGCAAAAATGTTATGTTGACATAGAGTTCCAGCAACGAGTTATGGCTATCATGTTCAGTGCCACAACTGCAAAAATGTTATGTTGACAGTGTTCCAGCAACGAGTTATGGTTATCATGTTCTGGTCACAAGTGCCAAATGTTATGTCGACATGGAGTGCCAGAAAAAAGTTATGGCTATCATGTTCAGTGCCACAACTGCAAAAATGTTATGTTGACAGAGTTCCAGCAACGAGTTATGGTTATCATGTTCTGGTCACAAGTGCAAAATGTTATGTCGACATGGAGTGCCAGAAAAAAATTATGGCTATCATGTTCAGTGCCACAACTGCAAAAATGATATGTTAACAGAGTTCCAGCAACGAGTTATGGTTATCATGTTCTGGTCACAAGTGCCAAATGTTATGTCGACATGGAGTGCAAGCAAAAGCTTATGGCTATCACGTTCTGTGCCACAAGTGCAAAATGTTATGTTGACATAGAGTTCCAGCAACGAGTTATGGTTATCATGTTCTGGTCACAAGTGCAAAATGTTATGTCGACATGGAGTGCCAGAAAAAAATTATGGCTATCATGTTCAGTGCCACAACTGCAAAAATGATATGTTAACAGAGTTCCAGCAACGAGTTATGGTTATCATGTTCTGGTCACAAGTGCCAAATGTTATGTCGACATGGAGTGCAAGCAAAATGTTATGGCTATCACGTTCTGTGCCACAAGTGCAAAATGTTATGTTAATAATAATTCATGTTGTTTAACGTCCTGAAACCACGATATGAATATGAGAGACGTCGCAGTGCAGGGCTCCGGAAATTTTGAACACCTGGGGTTCTTTAACGTGCCCCTAAATCTAAATACACGGGCCTCGAGAATTTTCCCGTATGGCTGTGACACAATAAACGATATGAAGTGTTTTATGCATACTTTTTTTTCTACCAATAACAATTATTATTATAGACAATACCTGTTACATACTGCATGCACAGGGATAGAAAAAAACAACGGCGGCCATCACACTACATGAAGGTGCTTGACGAGCGAAGCTCGATAAAAAAATCTGTTTCAGTCTCTATTCAATTAAGCGTAAGCTCTCTTAAAATCTTCCAGTTCAGTGGTATCATGGTACTTGCGTATTTTTGCTGCGGTGTGTGCGTGGAGACGGTCGTCATCTTGCATAGTTTGCATAGCTATTATATTTTCACGGGGTCATGACGTTGACGAAGGCAGCAGACGGCCGGTAAACGGAAAGTCAGATTACAGCAATGCACACAGGCGCTGATAGGGGCGAGTACAGCATCGGCCGCGGAAAAGCTGCTCATCGTTGGGACGCGCCGTCTTTTGTACATCACGCATCGAACTTTCCAGCTTATCACTGGTGGCCGCTCAAGCTCTGAAATAAGCTTGACTGTTCGCGTCTTGCGCGCAATCTTAACAACGATCTCCAACAATTGTGAGGCTTCTCGAACACTGAGGCGCAGTCTGCGCCGATCACTGCTGACAGTCTTTGTGGGCGTAAACCGAATACAGCAAAACTGAAACAAGACAGGCCCGTGGCAGGATCGTGCCGAAACCGGCCTTCCATTTCGCCTGTACCAGGGCTCGATACTGTAAACGTTAACATTCGATCACGTGTGGCGCGTACCCGTATATACTGGGCTGCCACACTTTTTGTTGACTGAACACGGAATCTAAACTTCACTGTTATAAAGGCTGAATAATGCTGGGAAAACGTTCTGAACTGCGGAAAATTTTGCATGTACCAGTATATATACAGCACAGTAACTTGCTACATGTATGCACTCTCATCATAGTTTGACATTCCCATTTTGCATGCACACATTTTGCTAAACACACTAGTGCTGCGAGCAAGCGAAAACCGAAACTGGAACTGAAATTGGCTGCAAGCTGCCGGACTACTTGCGTAGTAACACAAATGTGCGGAGGCCCCGCCTCCGTAGTCTTCGCTCCAATGTCAAGAAAAGCTGTCGCCGAGTATACCGACCTCGCGTCGTGGAACGCGAAGAGGGACGCTACGCGCGTCGTATCTTCCATCTAGCCTGGCCGTTAATTCTCACAGGGCGAGCGGGGAACGCGGTCGACAGGCGGGCGAGAGGGGGGCAGCGTAGGAGAGGAGAGAGAAGGGGAGGGGACGCGCATGCGCTCGAGCTCACCGCGGCGTTGCGCAGGAGAGAATTTCGGCATGTCTAGCCCGCGTTTCAGAGGAAGAGTGGAGAGAGGGAGGGGAGAGGGATAGTGGAGAGGGGGAGGGGAGAGGAAAAGTGGAGAGGAGAAGTGGAGAGGGGAAGGGGAGAGGGTGAGTGGAGAGGTGTGCGGAGAGGGTATGCGCATGCGCAGTAAGGGTGGTCACGCCGCACACCACCGCCACCACCACCACCACCACCACCGGATTGAACTCCGCCTTAAGATACTTCGCATCTAAAAAAAGCAAGCGCGCAGAGTAATTGCATCAGCAGTCTTGAAATTGTGGCCGTCTCAAATGTAAGCTAGAGCAGGAAAGCACAGGTGAAAACGTAGAGAGAGAGGTGAAAACAACTGAAGGTAGGGCCGGCATATGGATGAATAGCATTCAGTGTCGAAAGAAGAGGCAGCCACCTATCCAAACAAACAATTTTTTTAAAACACTTTGGTTATGGCTCACACAATTTGAACTGCGACAATGATAAAGTTGTCATGGCACCCTACGCACTATTTACACTGTTTAAAAGCCAACTCGCTGGTATTGCCATTGAGTGCCAGTGTTGCACTTTCACATGAACATAATGCTTTTTGCGCGGTTTTGCACAAGAATTCAGATATCTCAGTAGTATAATAGGTGCGGCAGATATGGTTTAAGTTCGAGGAATGATTCACTTGTCTCTACTAACACTGTCGGAGAATCAATATTAGAAGTTTAACTTCTTACTGGCCTCGTTCTCCCGCAATTAATAATATGTGCTCACTACTGTAATGTAGGTTGTATCATCACATGATGTAAAATAACAACTGAATACGTCGATAAAAAGAAACAATCAGTCTATTTGTTACCATCATGGTACAAAACTATGGCTCCTTTTTGCTTGACGAAGTGCAGTGCTGAATGTGCACTCACAAAACAATAGCAAGTTCATGCAAACTTTCTAAACATGTGCATTTCTCCATTAAAGGATAGAGAAGATAAGGTTACAGCAAACAAAATAAAAATGAGCATAGAAATACAAAATTTAGCCCACCCTTATTGTAAATTATTGCACAAATATAAAAATTTCGATTTACCCACAGCAGATTATACATGAGAATCACACAAGGCTAAATCGCTTCAATGACCATATTATAAATGCGTTCGTCAGTATAAATGCTCAAGGCAATTGACATCAAGGCACACACTGTGTAATGGAGGGCTCTAAACCAGTGCTTTGTACTGAATATGTGAGAGTAAATTTCAGCTGGTCTTGATTATTAGATGCACTGGATAGCATATCCATTCTTCTAGTCAAGGGATGTGAATATGGAATTGGCTAATGGGCTCAGTTGCTGTATAAGTACATGCCTAATTTCTCACAAGTTCGTGATGCTTAAAAATGATTATCTTCCAATTATGGAATATTTACAGTCCTGTGGTAATGTATGTTTCAATATATAAATTGTGTTTTGAGTGAAAAGCTAACCAGTATGGGTATATATGTTGGCAAAAGGAAACATTTTCCATGGCTCTGATCATTTTTTTCGCAGTATTGTTGCCTTATTGATATATTTCAGCTCAGTGGGTATTGGTTAGTTGTCCACATTCATGAGCACAACTGAAGAAAGCAATGTTCTTACTATTCACTGCTTCAGACACGTAAATCTTTAATGCATGTAACTCTGTTCTCTGTTGTCGTTCATCTTGTAAGGACACTTGCTTGGGCGAGTTCGTATCGATCCATTGTTACGTTATTGCTCACCGCTTTGAGGACGAAGACTGAACCGCACGCTTGCGCTGTGTTCGTGTGGTTCAGTATTCGTCCTCATAGCGGTGTGCAATAACGTAACAATGAATAGTCATTAATCGGTCCGAGCTGAGCGATGCAGGAAAGAAAACTAAGTCAGTCTCACACTAGCGATGCCAAGCATAAAGGAAGTGCGGAGCTGGGCGGCCTTCTTTGCTTCTGTTTATTTTACAGCGAAAGCTGTTATGAGGGCCGTTTTTGGCGCCGTAGTTGTCCGCCGCTGCCGGTGTCCGTAACCAGAATCGCGAGAAATAAGCAAAAGAAAGTAACTAAGAAAAAATATCCAGGATGAAACGAGGTTCGCACCTGGGCCCTCTGCGTAGGAGCCCAGTACTCTGCCTCAGAGCCATGCCGGTGCTTGAAACTGCGTTGCAAAAAGACCCTATACAGACTTCATGCCGGGAAGGAACCACATGAACATAATAATAATAATATCTGGGGTTTTACGTCCCAAAACCACTATATGATTATGAGAGACGCCGTAGTGGAGGGCTCCGGAAATTTCGACCATCTGGTGTTCTTTAACGTGCACCTAAATCTAAGTACACGGGCCTCTACCAACCACATGAACATATGTAATGTAGTGTGGAGAAGAGTAAAATTACAACCAGGGCGTCACACAACGCGAATTCTGTAACCAGGCGTCACACAATGCATATTGCGCAACGAGTGGGTTGTTGAATGCTTCCAACCTATTCCAAAAAGCTCTGCCATAATTCTTTATGGTCATCAACCGTCGCATCAACAAAGTGCACGCCTTACGGATGATACCTCGCTTCTCCGCAGAATGACGAATAATGTCGTGGTGGGCGCTTTCCAACTTCACAAAAATTACGATTTCTGGCGTAGTGGGTACGTTGCTAGTGTACTTGTAAGTAGCCACAAGAGAGTTTATAACGAGCTCTAGAAATGCCGCTCTTCGAGCTTTCGCTGTGACTGTGGTGCGCTTTCCGCGTAAGCCTGGTGTTTTTTTTTTGCTTTGTATCTTTTTCTCTCTCCTCTCTATTTCTTTTATGTTTTATTTGTCTCTGCTCATTTCTATTTCTCTCTTTCTCTCTATATATGTACTTCTTTCTATTTCTCGCTCCTTCTATCTCTTCTCTTTCTTTCCTTTTTTTCTCTCTATTTCTCGCTTCCTCTATCTTTTTCTCTTTCATTCTCTCCCTTTCTGTATTTCGTCTCTTTCTTAACCTCTACACCATGCTTTACTCTCTCCCCACTTCCTTTTCTTCCTCACGAGCCATGATGGTCCAGTGGTTATTGTGCACAACTGCTGGCCCGCAGGTCATGGGATTGAATCCTGGCCGCGGTGGCGACATTTCCAATGGAGACGAGAATGCTTGAGGCCTGTGTACATGTAGATTGAGGTGCACGTTAACGAACCCCAAGTGGTCGAAATTTCCAGAGCCCTCCACTACGGCGCCTCTCATAATCATATGGTGGTTTTAGGACGTTAAGCTCCAGCAATTATTATTTATAATCGTTTTCTCAGCACTTGTACGAAAAACCTTCGATGTACTGGCGACCGAGAGAAATGGTCGCAGCGCAGCAGATGTAAACGACCTCTTTAAATTGTACTGCAGACATCACTTGTGAGTAAAAGAATGAGTAAATAAGAGTTGATAGTTAAGGAAGCGTACCAGGCACACATCAGCTCTCGCTGCGTGGTTAGAGAAGTGAGGAAAGGTTAATGATGTCATCATGAATACATGTGCAAACACTGGAACCAACAGTCACTGGAGAAAAACTGCTCACATTGCATTGCGATCGTGAACCTGTGAGACAAGTAAACTTTCTGGGAACAGTAGTTGTGGCTGCCACAAAGCACAAGAACCTATAGCTATGAATGTCAGAAACCACTTTTGAAAACCACACAGTTTATAAAGCAACATTCTAGTATTTCTCGAAGTTTATCACTAAGTTTAACTATTATTGGATACTGTGGCACCAAAAGGGCATAACCAATTGCTGCAGGTTTTTTTTTTATGTTTGGCTGTAAAGTCTGCTTATATAGAACCTCCAGCAGCTTAATGACCCGTGTAGGACTTGCCATACTCCACTTAGCGTGTATGGTATATTAGGTTAAACATGGACAATTGTTTCCACAAAGCTTCGCAGGGAGTCTAGGCTTTGATGGTAATAGCAAGAAAACACCTCCTGAACAGCTTAAAAAGCTGCTGCCTAGTGATGCAGAACTATCGATGGTACTATCGATACTATCGATAGCTGAGTCACTATCGAACTATCGATGGTGAAAAATATTATCGATAGCGCTATCGATAGTAAAACGTTCGATGGTACTATCGATAGTATAAAATCAACAGCGCGGACTGACTGCAAAATAAACTTGGTTCCCCGCGCGCGTGGTACATAGTGGAGCCGGAGGAGCAGGCTGAAGGGCATGAAAGTTGACCTGCTCTTGTTCTTCACCTGAGTGCTTTGCTGACACATGATCATAAAGTAAAACTATTCAGCTGTAGCGGAAAGGAAGGCGTCACATGTAGTGGAACTGCGCGGCTTCAAATTGATATTGCATTTTATAATTTCAAATATATATATATATATCAAGAAGTTAATTGTAAGGTGTAACTGGTTGCTTTTGGATACGAATTTATTGATGGATATTTTCCGCCATTTTCACTACGGAAATAATGAATTTCTCTGCCAAAAAATGCTCATAAATTAAGCGAAGCTGGTAGTAGGCTATCGCAAATATTTTGGCAATATGGCCGGCCACCAACCGCATCATTATTCACACCACTATCGATAGTATTGTCCCGTGGTTGTGACGGTGAAGAATGCTGCAGCAAGACTGCGAAATGTGGGCGCACTTGGGCCCAGAAAATCAAAACTCAAAATACAAGCGATACATGCTGCGCACTGATAGCGGCGGGAGGAGTCAGCCGTTGAGTAATCTGATCATCGGTGGAACGCGTCGTCCTTTATACATCAGTCATCAAACTTTCCAGCGTTGTCGCTGGTGCTTGCGTAAGCTCTCGAATAAACTTGACTATTCGCGTCCGGCGCGTAATCTCAACAGAATGCTCTGAAACATTCGTGATGCTTATCAAAGGTCACGGCGCGGTCTGCATCAAACGTTGCTAACAGTCTTTGTGGGTGAAGCCCGAATACGTCAAAACAAAGCAATAAGCACGCGTGGCAGTAATATCGCTATAGTAATATTAACGATGGTACTACCGATTGCACTATCGATAGTTTGTCGATAGTAGCATTATCGATAGTTTGTTTACACTATCGATAGTTTTAAAGAAACCATCGATACTATCGATAGTCAATTTACCGATAGTTCTGCATCACTACTGCTGCCACCAAACAGAGCTGAAGGAAAACACAGTGTCATATACTCTGCAAGCTAGCAGCCACAATATACTGAGGTTCATAGCATTTATCAGCTCGAATTCAGAGAATTTAATCAAGCAGCTTACTCAATTAAGAAATGCATGGGTATGAGCGCTGACTCTTACTTTTGATAGATGGAAAGATGGGCTAGTTGGTGCATACGCGTCAATCAAAATTAAGTGTGAACAGCACAGAACTCTATGGCATGGCTTTGAAATCAAAAATTAATTCTTATTATGCGGCTTTAATGTTGAACAGAGGTTGCCTGAAGCCACTGATTATACAATATGTCATACTAAGAAAAGTTTATTACCATGAAATAGACTACTGTGAGTAGGGCAGCTATACTGAGCCCCTTAAAGAAGCTGTATATCAATTTTGCTTGCCCTTTTCATGAATGAATATTATGTAAAGGTGCGCAACAGGAACAAGAAAACAAGTTTAAGTGGACCAGGGTTTATTGACGCAAGTGGCACTTGAGATGGAGGCCTATGAATGCTGAAGGCAGGCGGCGAAAACCGACACAAGAAACACAATGCTGGCGCCAACAGCTCGCGCTTAGCGCTTGCAGGTAAGGTTGAACTGCGGCATATTGTTGTTCCTCCCTATACAAGCTTCACTTAATCATGACAGGATACTGAACCGCTTCACTTGTGAGCACAAAGGTTCCTTTGAACCAACGTTGTTGTTCTTAACATAGCTCTCGAATGACTGATAAGTGCAAAAAAGCTTTCACACTAATAAACCCTTGCAAAGAGGTAACTCAGCCTTCATGGAAATCAAAGTGAAAAAGAACACTGAAGTTCTATGTGTAAGTACAGATAAAACTCGATCTAACGAAACTCAATTTTACAAATTTCCCGATCTAACAAAGCAATTCCCCGGCAGGTCCCCATAGGGTTCAATGTTTTCAACTCGATTAATGGAGCTATCATGGCACTACATTCAGTTTAACGAAAGGTTTCTGGGAATGAATCAATAATAAGTGCAGTGATTTCTTTCTCATTTTGACAGAATAGTGTTAAAAGATCTAGACACCTTAGTGACTATCCTAGTTTTATTTCGACAAGACTTCACGCCACGCTCATGCATAGAACGGACTCAATAGTTGGTAGTGCTTTCACGTACCAAATGGCACTAGGGGCGGTTATAGTTCGCTGTTCTTGTAAAGACTCCCGCAGGAACATGGTGGTTTTTTCCGTTGTTCAGTGCCTTACGCGACAGTTGGTTCGTCTCCTTGTTATTATTTTTCAGTTCTTCGAAATGCAAAATTATAACATAGTGACACCCGAAAGCTACCGCAGCAATTTATTAGCCACTAATAGATGCTAGCGCACGTTGAAAGTCCACAAGAGCAGCCCATACATGGAGCCTTGTTCGGGTAATACAAGTGGGGTACGTGGTTACGTGAAGCTATGGCAAGCTGCCGATAGGGAAACACGGCGTCAACGAATGCCGTGGTTGTGCCTGTTCGCACAACCACGGCAACCACAGCAAAGTATTCATTAAGTGAATTTCAAATTGCATAAGAGAAACACCTCACTTTGCCCACCTTATACAGTGAACTCTCACTTGTACGAACATCGGTTTAACGCATATTTCAGAATAACGAACTTTTAGAAAATCCCCGGCAGATTTCTGATGGTGCGCACCATGAGCGTGGTCCGTACATGACATGCATGACATTTTACGCAAAAATCTTTCAGTTAAACGAATTTCTGAATAGTGGATATTTCAGTTGAACGAACTTAATCCGCGGACCCGGGCTCACTTTTGAAATCAATTCAACGAAGTTGAAGACTATGTGCAGTGTGACAGTCAGCTTGTGACCTGTGCAAAAACTATCAGATTCAGAAATTGTTTCCCTAGTGTTCGCCTGAACCGGAAGAAGAGTTGGACGAAAATTTGTAGTGCTTGAGCCAGGTTCAAATTCTGTATCTTTAGCCGAGGCTGTAGGACACATTAGAAAGTTACGAGACTTTCTGTCACAGCAAGAATTTGTGCCACAGGCAGTGCACAGAAACATAAACTCACTCGACAACTTTGTCTTTTCTTGCGCTTTAAGGGCGCCATTCCAAATGAAAATACAGAATTCTTTTCAAAATAAACTTCATTTCACACTTTTGACTCAATATCTGCTGTGTCCCATTATGTTCCACATTCTAGTGAATATTCAGTTTAGTGAACTTTCAGTTAAGGTGGTATGGCATTGAAAAAATTTAGGAGCAGCCAGCCTTGAAATAACTTTTTCTTCAAAACAAACATGTCTTATTTAACTTACCCAGCCATTTAAAATGCAAAATATTGATTATTTATTCTTGGAAGGGGATCTTTTTCAAAAATTGCCTTAAAAGTGGTAGTCACGCCAGCAGTGGTAAGTGACTAATGGGTGGCTTAATTCAGTAAAGCTTTGGTATATTTGTAACTGAAGACTGGAGCTGTGCAATGAACTAGGATAAATATTATGGAGCAAATATCAAGGAAGTAATGTTAAAAAACCAAAAAGACGGGGAAAGAAGCCAGTTTAGACAGAACCTTTTTGCAAAATTGGCTGTGAATTTGAAAATATTCCATCAATTTCTTGTATTCTACTTTATTGCACAGATATATACGTTGTAAACTATTATACAAAATTTCAGTTCGAAGTACACACTGAGAAGAAAGTTGTGAATGTTGGCGTTACATGACTTGGAGCAAATTCTTATTTTGAGTAAAACGAAAAGAAACATTTCTGAGCTTGCAAGAGGTGTGCGTCCCCCTGTGGCCGTTTTTATAGATTTAAAAACAATTAGAAACACAAAGTCATATTTAATGACATCCTCTTTAGTAACAGTCACAATAAAATTTAAAACGTATTTTGAATATCATTAATATAGAAGAAACAACACTTACTTTCGAAAAAAAACACAATGTGATTTCAGTTTCGCTATACAAGCATGGGGTATCTAAAACTTGGTGTAACTTGCAAACTAATGATGTGAGGAAGATAATTTTTGTTGCAACATATTTTTGAGTGTTTGGACATTCACAAAAAACAAAACAAAAATAAAAATTGACCTCGTGAAAAAAATTCGACTTTTGAAGGTGGCCTACCGCCTTAAATGAACTACTTCCTTGAGTCCCTTGAAGTTCAATCAAGTGAGAGTTTACTGTATGGAGAAAATTTGCTTCAGGCAAACACAATTCACAGTAGATCGCAGCCACGCTATCAATCAAGTAATTGAGAAAATTTCTAAGTGCACCAACATTACAGTTCATTGTCTGTCACATTAAAGTTCATTGTGTGTTTGTGTCTGTACCAAACACCTTTAAGAGGCTTTCATAGACTGAAAATGCGGCAGATGCCACGCACTGTGGGAATCGATTTAATGCGTAGCACCCAGCAAAGAGCTGCGTAACTCGTCTTGTTTGTTTTGAGGCAAATGAGGGCATTCATGTCATGACATCTAGTTCACTGTATATCGCGTGCTTGTCAGGCATTCGTGGATGTACAATCTTTAATATAATTAAACGTATATTCCGGTATATGCAATGCATAACCTGTCGTTTATGTTCGTCACGCACTGATGTCATGCCATAGCAACTTTGCTGTGTATCCAGTTATCAAAATCGCCGCAAGCGCACCAAGAGAGTGTCATGTAAATCATGCCGTACGTGACATGCATGTCATGATTGTCAAGTCACCACCTGTCTTATATGTCCGTCGTACAGTGACGTCACGCAATACCAAGTTTCGCGTGTAACAAGTTATCGAAACGGCCGCGAGCGCACCATGAGCGTGGTGTGTAAATCATGTTCTACATGACATGCATGTCATGTAGAACATGAACATGTAGAACAGTCACCTCACGCAATACGAAATTTCATGCGTCAGGTTATCGAAAGGGCCGCAAGCGCACCATGAGCGGGTCATGTATGTCATAGAGTACATGACATGCATGTCATAATTTTCATGTTACCACCTATCATTTATGTTCGCCATACAGAAATGTTTCGTCGTACCAATTTTTGTATATATCCATACAATTAAACGGCCACGAGCGCCCCGAGACCATGTCATGTAAATTATGCTCTACATGACATGCGTGTCACGATTTGCACGATAGGACCTGTCACCTATCTTTGTCATGCAATCTTGTCACGCCATACCAATTTTCGTACATATCAAGTTAACGAAACGGCCGTAACAGAACCAAGACCGTGGCATGTAAATCGTGTCATTCATTACATGCACATCATGATTTGCACGTTATCACCAATGATAGATAGATAGATAGATAGATAGATAGATAGATAGATAGATAGATAGATAGATAGACAGATAGATAGATAGATAGATAGATAGATAGATAGATAGATAGATAGATAGATAGATAGATAGATAGATAGATAGATAGATAGATAGATAGATAGATAGATAGATAGATAGATAGATAGATAGATAGATAGATAGATAGATAGATAGATAGATAGATAGATACGCTCAAAGGCGCAGAAGTTCGCTAAGGAGTGCTTCGCATTTTAAAAGCATTCGACTCAGTAGAAATACTGACGCTTTGATGCTTTACACTGCCAAGAGGTACCCAAGACAATAACTATCATCTACAAAGATTCTACTGCTGCTTCTCCAAAACATTCCAAAATCATGACCAAAAACTTGCCACTGTGCTTAAAATAAAAAAGGACAAGGTTACTGCATTATCCCAGTACTAACACGCAGAGCAGAAACTTGGAGAATAACAAAAAACTAAAAGTTATGGACCATGCAGTGTGCATCAAAATAAGAAATGATAGGTGTAACATAGAGATAGAAAGCAAGTACAATAGCTCAGGGAACAAATAGAATCGGCTCATATCCTAGTGACAGTTAACACACATAAATTGCGACCAGGGCACATGAACACCATGGAAAGCTTGTAGTAGATGGCCAAAATTAGACGTGACACAGAGTAGTGATGACAACTAGACTTCTGAAATAAGAGTTGCTTGATTATGCACATTCACCGCATCCAGTACCCTGATTTGACTCGTTTGGCATTGCAATGAAGTTTAGTGCTGTTTAATTTGTCCTTGTAGACTGTGCGATGGGGGAAACAGTCCTTCCAATAAGCAGTTTGGAGAGTAAGACATCACTGATATCAAGTCCCCCGAAGAATTCCCACTACATAGGGTGCTGAGCACCATTGTTGTGACTCGACATACAGAGTGCTGTCAAAGGTGGTGGGTAAGCTGTCAGGTAGAGGCACCAGTGGAAAGGGGTTAGCACAATCTGGTGAAAGGTATAGGCGCATTAATGGTCAGTGGCCGCTAGGCTGATCATCGCTGCAATGGTTTGGCTTTGTGAGGCTGTTGTTGACATCAGGTAGACCCGTGAGTAGGACGATTTGTCAGTGATCCCGCGTCCTATTCACTCAAAGAAGCGTGCATATGGTAACTATGGCATAGTGAGATAGGAGCTCTTCAGGGATCTGACGGACAGGTGCTGTCAACGTGGTGGGTGGGTGTTGAGGGGAGTGTTGCAATAGAGGAGGTTCAGCCCACATCATGGTCGACTAGTCGCTGCGGAGCACAAGGGTGAAACACAATTGCACTAGCCGCGTATCGATAAGTACAAAACTATAAAAAAAGATGCACGCAGAATTTTCTATGTCTAAGTAACGCAGAGGCATAGACATTTTCTTGCACATCGCAATAACTTTCCCATAACGTTGGTTGATCTGTCAACCGAGAAATGCCAAGTTGCTGCAAGGCTGATGGTTGTGGTTTTTAATGCAGGTGCAACAAAGGAAAAACTATGTCGTTTTTTCTGTGCCTCAGTTTAAGCCACTGTGTTTTGCCACGAAGACATTCAAGTTGCCACGTTTCAACATTACTACTAGCGGCATCACATTTACATATCCCAAGCCAAAATGGTGGCAGTGGAACTTAGTAAAAGTTCCTCGGATTTTGTAGGGCTCGGCTTTATGATTGCTGTCATTGGCTTCCACAACAACAGCAGATCATTCATCAATGCCTCGTAAGTCTGGGCCCGCCGTTGAACGTGTTTCGTCACTATTCGGTTGTAGGCGAACAGACTCGAGTTCGTCGAGGTGCTGACACGTTGTGACCACTTCAGCTACGGTAGCGGGATTCTTGATGGAAATAGCAATGAATACAACAGTCGCAATACCCTTGAGAATGTGCCGTACCCTGACAGACTCGGGCATTGATGCATCGACACGGCGCAAGAACATCCTCAATGTAGCACGCGTACGACTCGCGGAGATGTTGTTTGCGAGCCTCGAGGGTTTTTTTGGCGAGAGCAAACCGAACGGCCGGTGTGCCAAAGACTTCACGCAACTGTTCTTTGAAGCTAGCCCAGTCGGGGATGTCAATCTGATGGTTGAAGAACCACGTCTTCGCCACACCCGTAAGGTAGAAGGAGACGTGAGTTAGCTTGGAGGTGTCGTCCCACCGATTAGCGGAACTGACACGCTCGAAATCGTCCAGCCAGTCCTCCACATCTTCTCCGCGGAGACCAGCGAAGAGATGAGGCTCGCGCTGGGGGCTGTTTATGACGTAAGAAGGCGTGGCTTGCGGTGCCAGAGTGGGGACGGTAGCAGCTCCGACCTGCTCGTGTTGTGATATCTTGCCGGACAGCTGGCACAAACGGCGACCTGAGCGAAGCTCCAGGAGGTAGAGCGGACGAGTAGAGGACGGGGGATCCAGGAGCAATATCTACCACGTATGAGGTCTTGGTTGGGCAGACGTTTATTTGGCCGGAGGACCCGGCAGTGAACAGGCACGGTGAGCCCCCAATGATGATGATGATGATGATACACGCGAGGATGAGGATGCATAACCAAATGCATTATGATGATGTTAATGTACAGACGAAGAAGATGTGTATATTAAATGCCCACAATATTGCAAACTTACTGTATTTTGCAGTTGGCACTGACTAGGAAATCTTGTTATGTGATAGTCGTGCTTTCATTGTTACTTGTTTTGTCAACATGTTCCATAGCCCCGTAGATGAGTGCAGTCCACATTGAAAAATAAGGACAAAGCTACAGAAAGGCGAACACAAGCGTTTGTGCTCATCGTTGTTTTTTGAGGTGCACTGTTCTCTACTAATGTGAGCAGCCATCTTGTCCACCTGTACATATTAACCAAGTTCACATGCCTCCTTTTGCTTTGCTAACACTATTTGCTTACGCTAAACAGCTCCTGCACCGCCAGTGGTGGTGAGCCAGTGTGCTACGGCCTCGCATCAATTGGCTGAGGTCAGGCCACTGGTGGTTGAAGAGCAGGAGGTCGTGCTGGAGCCGGAAGCTGGGCAGCAGCGGCAAGCCGCAGGGAACCGGCTGTCGGAGCGGGAAGGGTCGCGAACAACTGTATACCTGGTGGGCTGGCTGTGGACCCTGAGCAAAGTGGCAGCCCTGACGTTGCTAACAGTCAGTCTGTGTCTTTTACTTGTAGATAGGTGTTGTGTCCGGCATGGCCACGCCGGATTGGTGGTAGCAAAGAGACATGGAAGACACCCAGCTCCACTCAGTAGCATGAATAGAGAGCTCAACTGCACTGGTGTCTTAGCATGTCACCAGGGGTCGCGCGACACAACAATAGGTAAATGAGTTCATCCTCTTGTATGGTTTGCACATGTGTGGAATGTAGCAACACAGTTAGAGCTCTAGATCTAACTCAGAATCAGGTGTTTTTGAGGCATTCGCCAGATATAGACTTAATAATCCTACACATTCTTTAAGTATGCTGAAAACTGTCATATGTGGAAATTGCATGATAATGCATTCTATATCTCTGCTACAGCACCTGCTATCAGAGCACTTTAAATTAGGTAGAGTTTCTGAACTTGACTGAATTGTGTGTGCAAAAGAAACTACCCGTTTCATGCTGGTTCTCGTCCATTCTGTCCGGCAAGAGGAAGGAGGAAGCAGTGAAAAATTATGTTTCTATGTTCGTTTTCTCGTTTACTCCAGCCACCGGCTTTTCTGCGACAGTACTATATAAAAGACAGTCTTAATATATTGCAACATGATGTGCTATCACTTTTGCATTCATGACATTTAATAGTAATTACGGTCCAAATATCTAACACCATGCCATCCATTCCACATTTCTGCTAAGCAGACGCCATTCTCTAGTTCAAAAGTGCAATTCACTTCTTCTCGTTGAACACCTACTCAATTTTTTCGTTAGGCAGAAAAAATTGTACATAAAGGCTCTAGTTCCACTTAAAAACTTTGTGCATGAAGTCAAACAACCGAAACATGAAAAAAATAATGTTATTCAGTTGTAGTCTTACATAACGTAGTCATGATGGAAGCGCAGAGCTGGTTTCAATATATAGCTGGTTTCATTTCTAGAAAAGAACTTGAGTGATGTCTCTGCATGATTAATTGGTACGACAACCTTGAACAATCACAACAACACTAAATGGGAATATATGAATAAAGCTGAGCTTCTGAGGTCGAAACTGAGCAGTGTTGTGAACTTTGTATGCACAAATGCAAGTAATTTCGCATAGAAGCCAAACATGTGTACCCTATGTACTTATGTATACGCCACACTTTTTTGCATTAAATCTTGCTCGGGTGCACCCAGAGCTGATCATCCTCTGTGCCGTCGATCGCGTTTGAGAGCCACGTGAGCTCAAAGTTCTTTGCGATGGTCTCCACTGACAATGAACGCCACGCGTCCATGATGTAAGAGCACACTTGCTGAAGAGACGCTCACTTCAGCTGCACTGTCAGAGTTGTTTGGGTGTTGCCCGAGGGCATCCACTTGGTGTAGCACCGCTGAAATTCCGTCTTGAATGGCCACTTTAGGCAAGCAGTTGCAACACGCTAGTCAAGCCTCCTGAAATCACGGCCAAGTCCGTTCGGCAATCGGCCAGCTGTCCTTCAATCAGTCGGTTTAGTGCCAATTAAAGCTGTCGAGCACTACAAGGGCTTTGCGGCGTAGTAGACCGCCTGGTCGGTTCTGCCACGCTGTTTTTAGCCAGTCCGCGACCAATTCGTGTGACATCCAGCCCTTTTCTTGCACCAGGACTATGATACCATTGGGGAACTTGTCTCTTGGCATTGTATTTCTTTTAAATACAACATAGGGTGGAAGCTTCCTTACATCAGCGGTGATGCAAAGCATCACTATATCTTTGCCATTGAGCACCAGCTGTGTGCATGGAGAAACTGTGAAAGATCGTGCTTATGCTCCCTCTGAAGCGCGTTTACAAAGGGGTGAAATGTCATTGCTTGGTCCCCGTATTTGGCTGAGAGCTTCTGGCAAAATGTCGATCGACGGTGGATAGAGAGTTGGTGCAGCTTATTGAAACGTTGGAGCCATTCTCGACTTGCTTTGAATTCCGCAGGTCGAAGGTTCATGTGCAAAGCGAAAGCGATTGCTTTCATGTGGATCATTTCTGCAGACACCGCTGAGCCGCGGTTCCTAGTAGTGCAAGCGTACTCGATGAGGTCCTCTTCAAGTATTGAGAACTTGCATTGTTTTCCACTGAAAGTCTTCTGGGTTCGGGTGGTTTCAGCGAAGTCTTCCATTTGCATACACCAGTGGCAAACACACTTTTCGTTGAGGTCGAACTTGCGCCCGACCTCTCGTTCCTCAGCGTATTTCGCCATTTGAGATTGAAGCCTGCAGCGTAGGACCCTCTGTGTTTGCCCATTGCTTCCGTCTGTTGATGTTCAAAATCACGCAGCCTTCCACACGACGCTAGAATGACACGTTGCACGCAACACAACATACTCGCCGCAAGCAGTCCACACGTTCCGTAACAATTCACTGGATAACAAAGTTCTAATGGCGCTAGGCAAGATTGGAGCTACCAAAACGGGAAAATCAGTCAAAACGTCGTGTCGCTTAAGGGCACAAGGCCAACCCTATACGTCCCTCTCCTCTCGAGGAGGGTTAGTAGATGACAAAATGGCAGCACTACGCAGTCGCTCCTTGTTTGGCTGTGCTGGCCTCAGTGTTAACGCGTTGGCAATGACGGAGCACTACGACTTTGCATGTTTCCTGCATCAGTGAAAAAACCTGGCTCTCCGCGACACGAGAAATTTGATTCCTTCTTGCGAGACAAGAAGTTTTCATGACAATACGTGGGAACTCGCGCTTTCAATGATAGCCCAGAGCGTACACATATCAGCTTCGCGAGGTTTTCTGCAGCCACTGTAACAGCACACGGTTAGTTAAATGTTATCGTCTGGCATTTTCAGTTGACACTCACCACATTTGCTTGCATATAGCATTCGTCAATGTTTTTGTAGTGCATGAATCCCATAACATAGTACACGGGAAGTCGCGCGGGCTCGCGATGTGCTCTTCTATAACTGAGCAATCTCAAGCTAGCGATACATTCAAATAGACCAGGCCATGGAGTTTCCTAGGCAACCTAAAGCTTCCGCGCGCGACGCCAGCGCCGAATGCTCCGCTGGCGGGCCGCTAAAAAGCACGAAGGTCGTCGGCTTGCCCGCGGAAGCGATTGCGTGCTGCCGCGAGCGTGTTTTCGGCGGAGCGGCTGCTGCCAATGATTGCGTTTCCAAGTTGCAAAGAATGCCACGTCATTCCACAAGTCGGTACGCACCATTCTTATGCCGCGCAGTGCCGAATCAGCCTTGACAAGATTATAAGCACTGAACTGTGAAACCGCATATTCAAGGGAAATGCACAGGCAAAACAAGCGCCAACCTGTACGCAGATTTAAAGCGTAATTTATTTTGCGCGCCTTATTTCGATCATTGTCATACGACGGAACGACTGGCCCTTACGCATACAGCAATAAAGTTAGTCGACTCCTTCCATATCGTCGCGCCCATTCCGTACATTCAGGAAAGAGCACACTGGAACACCAGCTGATGTGAAAACGCGTTGCGGTACTGCACATACCGCGAAATATTTAACACAGTGATCGCGATTGCGTATCTGCACTGGTGCTGTCGGGTAATCCTACTTGCGGCCTGCGAGCCCAAGAGGCAGCCGCGTGACAGAACGGGTTTTGTATTGTAGACTCATCACATAAATCACAAATGGTGATTGTATTTATACAGCGAAAGCTGTTATGAGATCACAACAAGGGCCGTTTTTGGCGCCGTAGTTGTCCGCCGCCGTCGCCGGTGACCGTAACCACTATCGCTCGAAATAAGAAAAAAATCACAGCATATCCACGGAGTGAATGATGATGAGTGGGCGAAGCTGGGGAGGTTCATCGGTAAACCGTGAATCTTCCGTGAATTCTGCCCAGTACATCATCACCGACGTGAGATCGGGCGCGTTTATACTAAAGGTTCGATGAGTTATGACGACTTGCAGCTCACTTTAATTTTACATGTACGCTGTGAATTTTCATTGTTTAGAAAACCATTGCTTTAGAAAACATCTGGCGTCTTTCGTTAAGCAGCTGGCGTCTTTTCGTTTTGCTTTAGAAACATCTGGCGTTCTTTCGTTTTGCTTTTACAAAACATCTGGCGTCTTTCGTTGGTTTATTTCATCAATCAATGGCGTTTTGAACAAAATTTTTATTGTTTAATCACTCACAGGAGAAATCTCACCAGGCGCTACCTTGGAGGTAAAGAATGGCTACTAATGGGAATGAGAGACAGAAGAAGTCGGCTTTTAGCTAACGCTGCGAATTTTTTATTGTTCAACAACGCACAGGAAAAATCTCCCACCGGCACCACCTTGGAGGTCAAAGCGTAAGACTGGTTACGCACTACGACTACGACTACGACTACGAGGGACGAACGGGTGCCGCCTTAAGGAGCTTCGCCCCTAAAAAAACGAAATAAAAAAGATTTTCCGAGCCCAGTGTTTTACATCAGAGGCATGCCGGGGCTTGAAACTGCGTTGCAAAAAGACCCTATACAGGCTTCATGTCGGGAAGGAACCACATTAACACATGTAATGTAGCGTGGTAGAAGAGTAAAATAACAACCAAGCGTCACACAACGCGAATTTTGTAACCAAGCGTCACACAATGCGAATTGCGTAACGAGTGGGTTGTTGAATGCTTCTAAGCCATTACAAAGGGCTCTCCCATAATTCTTCATCGTCATCAGCCACAGCATCAACAAAGTGCGCATAATGCCTTAAAGGTGTTTAGCGGGTACCACGTTTCTCCGCATAATGAAGAAAAATGAAATAATAGCTGCTTGCCTACTTCAAAAAATTATGATCTTTTATAGCGCAGTGGGTTCCTCGCAAGTGCACTTCTATAGGTTGCCAAGGAAGCCCATAAGGCTCCCATGATGCATTTTCTCAGGGTCTCAATAAAGTTCTTTCCCTGTCTCTCTCTTTCTCATGTGGACCTATGTTATATAGCGTGGTGGGAGAGTAAAATAACGAGCGAGCGTCACACGATGCGAATTACGTAACTAGTGGGTCGTTTAAATTTGCTTCCAACCCATTACAAATG